>NC_053390.1:746660907-746891208 GCF_905171765.1 Bufo bufo | reverse complement strand
CTGCTATACCTAGTAGACAGGAAAAAACATTTCACTTATTTGTCTGTTACATTTTTAGGTGAAATTAACCAATTTTTGTTTGTGATATACCCCTGCTGTACCTAGTAGACAGGAAAAAACATTTCACTTATTTGTCTGTTACATTTTTAGGTGAAATTCACCAATTTTTGTGTGTGATATACCACTGCTATACCTAGTATACAGGTAAAAAAAAAAACATTAATTTGTCTGTTACATATTCAAGTGAAATTAACCAATTTTTGGGTGTGATGTAGACATTCTCGGGTGAAAGTCAACAGTTTTTGGCTGTGATATACCCCTGCTATACCTAGTAGACAGGTAAAAACATTTCACAAATTTTTCTGTTACATTCTTGGGTGACATTTGACCATTTTTGCCGTGATTAAACCCCTGCTTTGCATAGGTGACAGGGACATAAATTTCTAAAAATCGTCTGTTACATTGTCAGGTGACATTTTACCAATTTTTCCATATACAAACCCCTGCTCTGCATAGGTGACAGGGAATTATATTTCAAAAATTCTTTAATTGACGCGCTCCCCCTCCTTTCATTCAATGCTTAAACTTTAACAACTTGTCCCACATTTGCGCTTCAATAATTTGTCCTACTTTTCTGCTTCATCATATTTAATTTCAAACAATTAACCTCCCTTAGATGTGGTATCCCTTTCTCACGCTCCCTCTCTGGTTTGGAACCCTGATTCGCCGCTAACCGTGATCACCATGGTAGGCGCAGAAAAGAACATCGAAAGTTGATAGAGCAGATATCAAATTGGATCGTGGACATCACGGGGATGTGCGACATGGTGGGGCAGTATGTGTGCACACGCCTACACGAACTGACTGACAGGGGTCAGTCCCTGCAACTTCGGGGTCTCCAAATTGGGCACATGGCCTGAGCTTGACCTTTACGCCTTGGAGGTGCTGGCCTGTCCAGCAGCCAGTGTATTGTCTGAACGCTTGTTTAGCATGTCAGGAGGGGGTTATCACAGGTTATATTTCCCAATGTTTTGGCGTGTACCCTACCTCCTCCTCCACTGCAACTTCCACCTACACCGCCACATCCACTGCCTCCTCAACCCCCTACTCCATATGGACCTCGTCCTCCTAGATCAAGATTATTATTTTTTTATTTGTACGTATTTTATGTTATTTGAAGTCATTTTCCTATCCACATTTGTTTGCAGAGCACTTGCCATGCTCTTAATCACATTTTGCTGGCATTTGCAGCCCTCTAGCCCTTTCCATGACATTTTTTGAGCTATTTTAGTGATCAAAAGTTCGGGTCCCCATTGACTTCAATGTTGTTCGGGTTCGGATTCGGGGTCAAGTTCGGATACCGAACTCGAACTTTTTTGTGAAGTTTGACTGAACCCGTCGAACCCGAACATCCAGGTGTCCGCTCAACTCTACTGCTGTTATATATTTTTTTAAAAAACACCCATTTTGTGCTAGATAGTACATTTGCGCCCTGCGATGCATTTCTGACAGTCCAATACAACCGTTAAGTACTGCTGTTATATTTTTGTTTGAAAAAAAACACCCATTTTATGCTAGATAGTACATTTGTGGCCTGCAATGCATTTCTGACAGTCCAATACAACCGTTAAATGCTGCTGTTATATTTTTGTTTAAAAAAAAAACCATTTTGTGCTAGATAGTACATTTGCGGCTGGCGCTGCATTTCTGACAGTCCAATAAAACCGTTAAATACTGCTGTTACGTTGTCATTAGAAAAAAAAAATCACTTTTTGGGCTAGATAGTACATTTGCAGCCTGAACTGCATTTCTGACAGTCCAATACAACCGTAAAATACTTCTGTTATATTTTGAAAAAAAACACCCATTTTGTGCTAGATAGTACATTTGCGGCATGCAATGCATTTCTGACAGTCCAATACAATCGTTAAATACTGCTTATATATTTTTTTTTTTAAAACTCACTTTTTGGCCATAAAGTACTTTTGCGGCCTGCACTGCAAATCTGATAGTGAAATAGAATCAGTGAATACAACTTGGACATTGTTGGGGAAAAAAAAAATCTGACAGCCAGGCAAATAAATACAGTAAATCCATCTGTAGGATTGTGGGGTGACATTTCCACAGTTATCAGGCCAGTCATTCACAAGTGGCTCGAAGGGTGGGTTCCTGCACCAACATAGGCCATGTACACAATTGTCCAACCAGGGCACATGTGCAATACATCATCTTTACAACCCGGACACAGAAAGATAATTTATCTGTCTGTTCATTCTGTAGCTGACCTACCTACAGCAATTTTTTGTTGGCGCAATGCAACATCTAAAATAAATATTAATAATTTAATACTTAACCCGTCTGTTACTTAGGTGGGCGACAAACCAATTTTTGTGTGAAGTACACCTGCACCTGCATATGTGCCAGGGACAATAATATAGTTAATCCATCTGTGAGTTCAGGAGTTGACATATTTGCATTGTTGGCTGTTTTATACCCTTGCTCTACATAGCAGACAGGGAAATAATAAAAAAAAAAACTCGTCTGTGACATTGTTGGGTAACATTAACCCTTTTTTGGCTGTTTTATACCCCTGCTCTACATAGCAGACAGGGAAATAATAAAAAAAAAAACTCGTCTGTGACATTGGTGGGTGACATTAACCCTTTTTTGGCTGTTTTATACCCCTGTTCTACATAGCAGAAAGGGAAATAATTTAAAAAAATTGTCTGTTACATTGTTGGGTGACATTAACCCTTTTTTGGCTGTTTTATATCAATATTCTGCATAGCAGACACGGAAATAATTTTAAAAAATTGTCTGTTACTACGGTGGGTGACATAAACCCTTTTTTGGATGTTTCTACCCCTTCTCTACATAGCAGACAGGGAAATTATTGTAAAAAATTTGCCTGCTCTGCATAGGTGACAGGGACCGAAATTTCTAAAAATCGTCTGTTCCATTGGTGTGTGACATTAAATCATATTTGCCGTTGAAAAACCACTGCTCTGCATTGCTGACAGGGAACTAAATTTAGTAAAAATGTCTGTTACTTCGGTGGGTGACCGCAAAACATGAGGAGAGCATCAAATAAGGGACGTGGCCTTGGTCATGGTGCTGCTGGTGTTGGTGGAGCTCCTGTTGCAGGGACAGAACGTGGTCGATCTGGCCAGCTACACGTCCAAATGAAACACCTTCCTCAGGTGCGATTAGGCGACAGAGCCTTCAGCATTATTTAGTAAGCCCTAATGCCGCTCTATGAATGGTGAGGCCAGAACAAGTAAAGGCGCTAGTAGATTGGGTGGATGATAGTGCCTCCAGTTCCTTCACATTGTCTCTCACCCAGTCCCCTGGTGAAAAATCAGAGTTGGCACCTGCAGCCCATGGCCAACAGTCTTTCACCTCACCCCCTTGCAAATCAGCCAAGCAGTCTGAGCCCCAAGTCATGCAGCAGTATCTTCTGCTATTTGACGACTCTGCTAGCAGCGTTTCCCAGGGCCATCCTCATAGCCCTGCCTCTGAAGTGGAAGAGATTGAGTGCACCAATGCCCAACCACTTATGTTTCAGGATGAGTACATGGGAGGACCACCGCAGCACGTCTCAGATGATGACGAAACACAGGTGCCAACTGCTGCAGCTTTCTGATGTCTGCAGACCGACAAGGAGGGCAGGGGTGAAGACTAAGTGGAAGATTATGTGGAGGACGATGAGGTCCTCGACCCCACATGGAATCAAGGTCATGCGAGTGACCTGTGTAATTCGGAGGAATAGGAAGTGGTCGCACAGAGCCACCAGCACAGCAGAAGAGGGAGTAGGGTGCAAAAGCGGAGCGGCCGTACCCTAGACAGTACGCCTGCTACTGGGAACCGCACCAAGAGACCGAGTACACCAAAGCCAGCTCCAAGGAGTTCCCTGGCATGGCAGTTCTTCAGACAATGTGCTGACGACAAGACATGAGTGGTTTGCACGCTGTGCAATCAGAGCCTGAAGCGAGGCATAAACATTCAAAACCTGAGCACAACCTGCATGACCAGGCATCTAAGTCCTCAAAACACCTCAAAAACCAAGAAAGGTCTCTGACACCTCCTGCTTTCTCTTCTGCTGCAGTCTCAGCCTCTTCATCCCCCTCTGGAGTGAAAGTGTCACCTTCCACCTTGCAAACAGAGGATGTGGCAGAAATGCCACCACCTCGGTCACCAAGCATCTCCACAATGTCCCATGGAAGCGTTCAGCTGTCTATCTCCCAAACACTGGAGCGATAGAGGAAGTACCCCCCTACCCACCCACGATCCCTGGCCCTGAATGCTAGCATTTCAAAATTCCTTGCCTTTGAAATAGTGTCATTCCGCCTGGTGGACACGGACAGTTTTAAGAATCTGATGGTGGTGGCTGTCCCACAGTAAGTTATGCCCAGCTGCTACTACTTTTCCAGGCGAGCCATCCCTTCCCTGCACAACCAAGTGGGGGACAAAATCAGGTGTGCACTGCAAAACGCCATCTGTGGCAAGGTCCACATAACTACGGATACGTGGATCAGTAAGCACGGTCAGGGACGGTATATCTCCCTAACAGCACACTGGGCCTGAGACAGATAGCAGTTTGGCGCATGTTTTTCCACCACGAGGATTGCAGGGCGCTTCAATTTGTCTCCTGTTGCTTCCTCCTGCTACTCCGCTTCCTCACCCTCTACCGCCTCCTCATCCGGTCAGCGTAACACCTTCACCACCAACTTCAGCACAGTCAGGGGTAAACGACAGCAGGCAGTTTGAAACTTATCAGTATGGGGGAAAAACCCCACACCGCGCAGGAGCTGTGGACGGGCATGGAACAACAGACCAATGAGTGGTTGGTGCCAGTGAGCCTCAAGCCCGGCCTGGTGGTGTGCGATAATGGGCAAAATCTCGTAGCAGCTCTGGGACTAGCCGGTTTGACGCACATCCCTTGCCTGGCGCATGTGCTGAATTTGATGGTGCAGAAATTCCAGAAAAATTACCCCAATATGTCAGAGCGCTGCAGAAAGTGCGGGCCGTCTGTGCGAGCTTTCGGCGTTCTCACCCTGCTGCTGCTCACCTGTCTGCGCTGCAGCATAACTTCGGCCTTCCCGCTCACCACCTCATATGTGACATGCCCACAAGGTGGTACTCCACCTTGCACATGCTGGCCAGACTGTGTGAACAGCAGCAGGCGATAGTGGAGTTTCAGCTGCAGCACGCACGGGTGAGTCGCTCTGCGGAACAGCACCACTTCACCACCAATGACTGGGCCTCCATGCGAGACCTGTGTTCCTTGTTGCGCTGTTTCGAGTACTCCACCAACATGGCCAGTGCCGATGACGCCGTTCTCAGCGTTACTATCCCACTTCTATATCTCCTTGAAAAAACGCTTCTGGCGATAAAGGAAAAGATTGTGGCACAGGAGGAGGAAGAGGGATAATTTCAAGGGTTTCAGGTCAGTCATTCACAAGTGTCTCCGACGGTGGGTTCCTGTAGCAACATACGCCAGGTACACAATTGTCCAGCCAGGGAACAGTTCTGGAGGATGACGAGGTGGAGGATGAGGAGATGTAAGAGGAGGAACCATGTTCACAGCAGGGTGGCACCCAAACAAGCTCATAGGCATCACTGGTTCATGGCTGGGGGGATACAGAGGACACAACCGATTCACCTCCCACAGAGGACAGCTTTTCGTTGCCTCAGATTACATACTGCAGTATCTCTGCAACGACCGCCGAGTTGCCCACATTATAACTTGTGCTGATTACTGGGTGGCCACGCTGCTGGATCCCCGTGACAAGTACAACGTACCATCCTTAATTCCTTCACTGGAGCGTGATCGGAAGATGATCGAGTACAAGCGCACGCTGGTAGACGCGCTGCTGATGGTATTCCCACCTGACAGCAGGGGCAGAGTGGAAGCACAAGGTGAAGGCAGAGGAGGAGGAAGTAGTCGCCAACATAGCTGCGGCACGGCCTGCACCTCAGAAGGCAGGGTTAGCATGGCCGAAATGTGGAAAAGCTTTGTCAGCATGCCACAACAACCATCACCACCAGTTGATATAGAACGTCTTAGCAGGAGGCAGCATTTCACCAACATGGTGGAGCAGTATGTGTGCACACGCCTACACGTACTAACTGATGGGTCTGCCCCTTCAACTTCTGGGTCTCCAAATTGGGCACATGGCCTGAGCTTGCCCTTTACACCTTGGAGGTGCCGGCCTGCTCTGCAGCCAGTGTATTGTCTGAACCTTTGTTTAGCACGGCAGAGAGCGTCATCACAGACAAGCGCAGCCGCCTGTCCACAGCCAATGTGGACAATCTCAAGTTCATTATAATGAACCAGGTAGGGATCCCACAGCACCGCCGCTTCCACCTACACCACCACATCCACCACCTCCTCAACCTCCTACTCCACATGGACCTCCTCCTCCTAGATCAAGATTATTATTTTTTTTTTTTACGTATTTTATGTTATTTTAAGTCATTTCCCTATCCACATTTGTTTGCAGAGCACTTGCCATGCTCTTAACCACATTTTGCTGTCATTTGCAAAAATTCTATTTGGCAGCTTTGTAAAATTTGATTCATAGCAAATTACTTTGTTATGAAACGCTTTTTATTGTATGGACAGGGTGCAATGGCGGAGAACAGTGATTGCGCCACTCCTTTTAACCCCTCAGCTGCCGTGTTCAATGCAATTCGCGGCATCTGAGGCTTACATTCAGGTGCTGAGGGGAATAATGATGACATCACCCCACGCAGCCAGCATGGTGACGTCTTCACTCTCGCTGCAGGTCCTTAGGCGGGTTTTCATCATTCAAGACGGAAGCAGACTGACTCTATTTTAGGAAAAATGTATTAATTACCACAAAGCGCGAGTAAATTCGGATTCATAGCAAGTCCAATTTTTCCTAAACTTTGGATCAAATTCCACTTTGGATGCTTCGATTTATCAGCAGCCATATATTGGAATCGGTGACTTTTAACATTTTGAAACAAAAACAAAGATTTTGAAGATTTCATTTATTTTTTTAATTCACATTGCTTTGAAAAAAGACAAAAAAACATGCTTCTACCTTAGACCATTTGTTTCTTCAAGATATATCTTATTTCCCAAGATAGCAGTTAATCATCTGAGTGCACAGAGATATGCTGTGCACATCCATCTTCAGGTACATGTGTCAGCGCGGTGGATATTGAATCTTTGTCCTTTGAAACATCAGGTTATGAAAGACAACCACAATCTTCCAGCAGCATACAGTACGCTAGTATGGAGTACACCTACGGTATGTAATCTTTATAAATAAATGCCACAACTATGATTAGTTGCTTCTTTTTCAGCGCTTCCCACAAATGTTTCATCAATCACGTAATTACAGTGTAAAAAGCCTATACTTGGGGGCTTTTATGCTTCAGTATGTATATCTATATATTTTATGTCAAACTCAGCACTGCTACAGCAGATTGCAGACTCTGCCTGCCATTTCTACTTTGTACGCATCCAAATATACCGTATATTGAGAGCTCAATGTAACTTTATTTTGATATAGTAAGATATTTCACTAATGTAAAGGGATACTATCCTTTTATATAATGTACAGGTTTTCCCTAAACCCCAACATTTCACTTTTCAGTGGGACTGTCCTACCAAGAAGGCTATTTAGGGGACATATAAGTTCAAAATGGGATGAGTTTTAAAATGTCCTAATGTACACTGCTCAAAAAAATAAAGGGAACACTTAAACAACACAATGTAACTCCAAGTCAATGACACTTCTGTGAAATCAAACTTTCCACTTAGGAAGCAACACTGAGTGACAATCAATTTCACATGCTGTTGTGCAAATGGGATAGACAACAGGTGGAAATTATAGGCAATTAGCAAGACACCCCCAATAAAGGAGTGGTTCTGCAGATGGTGACCACAGACCTTTTCTCAGTTCCTATGCTTCCTGGCTGATGTTTTGGTCACTTTTGAATGCTGGCGGTGCTTTCACTCTAGTGGTAGCATGAGACGGAGTCTACAACCCACACAAGTGACTCAGGTAGTGCAGCTTATCCAGGATGGCACATCAATGCGAGCTGTGGCAAGAAGGTTTGCTGTGTCTGTCAGCATAGTGTCCAGAGCATGGAGGCGCTACCAGGAGACAGGCCAGTACATCAGGAGACGTGGAGGAGGCCGTAGGAGGGCAACAACCCAGCAGCAGGACCGCTACCTCCGCCTTTGTGCAAAGAGGAACAGGAGGAGCACTGCCAGAGCCCTGCAAAATGACCTCCAGCAGGCCACAAATGTGCATGTGTCTGCTCAAATGGTCAGAAACAGACTCCATGAGGGTGATATGAGGGCCCGACGTCCACAGGTGGGGGTTGTGCTTACAGCCCAACACCGTGCAGGAAGTTTGGCATTTGCCAGAGAACACCAAGATTGGCAAATTCGCCACTGGCGTCCTGTGCTCTTCACAGATGAAAGCAGGTTCACACTGAGCACATGTGACAGACGTGACAGAGTCTTGAGACGCCGTGGAGAACGTTCTGGTGCCTGCAACATACTCCAGCATGACCGGTTTGGCATGGGGTCAGTAATGGTGTGGGGTGGCATTTCTTTGGAGGGCCGCACAGCCCTCCATGTGCTCGCCAGAGGTAGCCTGACTGCCATTAGGTACCGAGATGAGATCCTCAGACCCCTTGTGAGTAGGGATGAGCAAACCCGAACTGTATAGTTCGGGTTCGTACCGAATTTTGGGGTGTCCGTGACACGGACCCGAACCCGAACATTTTCGTAAAAGTCTGTGTTGGGGTTCGGTGTTCGGCGCTTTCTTGGCGCTTTTTGAAAGGCTGCAAAGCAGCCAATCAACAAGCGTCATACTACTTGCCCCAAGAGGCCATCACAGCCTTGCCTACTATTGGCATGGCTGTGATTGGCCAGTGCAGCATGTGACCCAGCCTCTATATAAGCTTGGGTCACGTTGCGCTGCACGTCACTCTGCTGATTCAAGCATAGGGAGAGGTTGCAGCTGCGACGTTAGGGCGAGATTAGGCAGTGATTAACTCCTCCAAAAGACTTCATTCTCTGATCGATCTGCAGCTGTGGATCATTGAAGTGCTAGTGTTGACTTGCTCACTTTTTTGAGGTTGCCCAGAGCGTTTTTAGATCACTTTTTTTCTGGGGTGATCGGCGGCCATTTTGTGACTTGTGGTGCGCCAGCACAAGCTATCACCAAGTGTATTTAACCATCAATAGTGTGGTTATTTTGTGCTATATCCTACATCAGCTGCAGGCTGAGCCTGTGTCACCAAAGTGCATTTAACCATCAACAGTCTGATTATTTTTTGGCCATATACTACAGGGGCAAGTTGAGCCTGTCACCCAGCGCCTAAAAAATAGACCTGACATTTCTATTCAAGCAAATCTGTACTGTTTTAGCTGGTCAAGTTATTTGTAGCGACCGTAAAAGCACACTTTTTTTTCTGGGTTGAAAAACTATTCCCAAATTTGCCATTCTCCAAATAACTAGTTTCTGGTATTTGAGGCCTACTTGAAATCTATCCCAAAAAGGATATCTTACATTGAAGGTACTGATAGTGTCATTCAGAAAAACCTAAGACACACGCTACCGTGCAGATAGAAGTCTGATTCTGAGATTAAACCTTAACCTGTCACACAGTGCAAAAAAAAACAGGTCTCACATTTCTATTCAAGCAAATCTGTACTGTTTTAGCTGGTCAAGTTATTTGTAGCGACCGTAAAAGCACACTTTTTTTTCTGGGTTGAAAAACTATTCCCAAATTTGCC
The DNA here is from genome assembly GCF_905171765.1 of Bufo bufo. Taxonomy (NCBI): domain Eukaryota; kingdom Metazoa; phylum Chordata; class Amphibia; order Anura; family Bufonidae; genus Bufo; species Bufo bufo. The sequence goes on along the minus strand of NC_053390.1, from coordinate 746,881,421 downwards.
ATTCTCCAAATAACTAGTTTCTGGTATTTGAGGCCTACTTGAAATCTATCCCAAAAAGGATATCTTACATTGAAGGTACTGATAGTGTCATTCAGAAAAACCTAAGACACACGCTACCGTGCAGATAGAAGTCTGATTCTGAGATTAAACCTTAACCTGTCACACAGTGCAAAACAAAACAGGTCTCACATTTCTATTCAAGCAAATCTGTACTGTTTTAGCTGGTCAAGTTATTTGTAGCGACCGTAAAAGCACACTTTTTTTTCTGGGTTGAAAAACTATTCCCAAATTTGCCATTCTCCAAATAACTAGTTTCTGGTATTTGAGGCCTACTTGAAATCTATCAAAAAAAGGATATCTTACATTGAAGGTACTGATAGTGTCATTCATAAAAACCTAAGACACACGCTACCGTGCAGATAGAAGTCTGATTCTGAGATTAAACCTTAACCTGTCACACAGTGCAAAAAAAAACAGGTCTCACATTTCTATTCAAGCAAATCTGTACTGTTTTAGCTGGTCAAGTTATTTGTAGCGACCGTAAAAGCACACTTTTTTTTCTGGGTTGAAAAACTATTCCCAAATTTGCCATTCTCCAAATAACTAGTTTCTGGTATTTGAGGCCTACTTGAAATCTATCCCAAAAAGGATATCTTACATTGAAGGTACTGATAGTGTCATTCAGAAAAACCTAAGACACACGCTACCGTGCAGATAGAAGTCTGATTCTGAGATTAAACCTTAACCTGTCACACAGTGCAAAACAAAACAGGTCTCACATTTCTATTCAAGCAAATCTGTACTGTTTTAGCTGGTCAAGTTATCTGTAGCGACCGTAAAAGCACACTTTTTTTTCTGGGTTGAAAAACTTTTCCCAAATTTGCCATTCTCCAAATAACTAGTTTCTGGTATTTGAGGCCTACTTGAAATCTATCCCAAAAAGGATATCTTACATTGAAGGTACTGATAGTGTCATTCAGAAAAACCTAAGACACACGCTACCGTGCAGATAGAAGTCTGATTCTGAGATTAAACCTTAACCTGTCACACAGTGCAAAAAAAAACAGGTCTCACATTTCTATTCAAGCAAATCTGTACTGTTTTAGCTGCTCAAGTTATTTGTAGTGACCGTAAAAGCACACTTTTTTTTTTTGGTTGAAAAACTATTCCCAAATTTGCCATTCTCAAAATAACTAGTTTCTGGTATTTGAGGCCTACTTGAAATCTATCCCAAAAAGGATATCTTACATTGAAGGTACTGATAGTGTCATTCAAAAAAACCTAAGACACATGCTACCGTGCAGATAGAAGTCTGATTCTGAGATTAAACCTTAACCTGTCACACAGTGCAAAAAAAAACAGGTCTCACATTTCTATTCAAGCAAATCTGTACTGTTTTAGCTGGTCAAGTTATTTGTAGCGACCGTAAAAGCACACTTTTTTTTCTGGGTTGAAAAACTATTCCCAAATTTGCCATTCTCAAAATTGTGGTGAACGGGAACAATGAGGAAAACATCTAATAAGGGACGCGGACGCGGACGTGGACATGGTCGTGGTGGTGTTAGTGGACCCTCTGGTGCTGGGAGAGGACGTGGCCGTTCTGCCACAGCCACACGTCCTAGTGTACCAACTACCTCAGGTCCCAGTAGCCGCCAGAATTTACAGGGATATTTGGTGGGGCCCAATGCCGTTCTAAGGATGGTAAGGCCTGAGCAGGTACAGGCATTAGTCAATTGGGTGGACGACAGTGCATCCAGCACGTTCACATTATCTCCCACCCAGTCTTCTGCAGAAAGCGCACAGATGGCGCATGAAAACCAAGCCCATCAGTCTGTCACATCACCCCCATGCATATCAGGGAAACTGTCTGAGCCTCAAGTTATGCAGCAGTCTCTTATGCTGTTTGAAGACTCTGCTGCCAGGGTTTCCCAAGGGCATCCACCTAGCTCTTCACCAGGGGTGGAAGAGATAGAATGCACTAACGCACAACCACTTATGTTTCCTGATGATGAGGACATGGGAATACCACCTCAGCACGTCTCTGATGATGACGAAACACAGGTGCCAACTCTGCGTCTTTCTGCAGTGTGCAGACTGAACAGGAGGTCAGGGGTCAAGACTGGGTGGAAGACGATGCAGGGGACGATGAGGTCCTAGACCCCACATGGAATGAAGGTCATGCCACTGACTTTCACAGTTCGGAGGAAGAGGCAGTGGTGAGACCGAGCCAACAGCGTAGCAAAAGAGGGAGCAGTGGGCAAAATCAGAACACCTGCCGCCAAGAGACTCCGCCTGCTACTGACCGCCGCCATCTGGGACCGAGCACCCCAAAGGCAGCTTCAAGGAGTTCCCTGGCATGGCACTTCTTCAAACAATGTGCTGACGACAAGACCCGAGTGGTTTGCACGCTGTGCCATCAGAGCCTGAAGCGAGGCATTAACGTTCTGAACCTTAGCACAACCTGCATGACCAGGCACCTGCATGCAAAGCATGAACTGCAGTGGAGTAAACACCTTAAAAACAAGGAAGTCACACAGGCTCCCCCTGCTGCCTCTTCTGCTGCTGCCGCCTCGGCCTCTTCAGCTGCTGCTGCCGCCTCGGCCTCTTCAGCTGCTGCCGCCGCCTCGGCCTCTTCTGCTGCTGCTGCTGCTGCTGCCGCCGCCTCGGCCTCTTCCTCTGCCTCTGGAGGAACGTTGGCACCTGCCGCCCAGCAAACATGGGATGTACCACCAACACCACCACCTGCGTCACCAAGCATCTCAACCATGTCACACGGCAGCGTTCAGCTCTCCATCTCACAAACATTTGAGAGAAAGTGTAAATTCCCACCTAGCCACCCTCGATCCCTGGCCCTCAATGCCAGCATTTCTAAACTACTGGCCTATGAAATGCTGTAATTTAGGCTGGTGGACACACACAGCTTCAAACAGCTCATGTCACTTGCTGTCCCACAGTATGTTGTTCCCAGCCGCCACTACTTCTCCAAGAGAGCCGTGCCTTCCCTGCACAAACAAGTGTCCGATAAAATCAAGTGTGCACTGCGCAACGCCATCTGTGGCAAGGTCCACCTAACCACGGATACGTGGACCAGTAAGCACGGCCAGGGACGCTATATCTCCCTAACTGCACACTGGGTAAATGTAGTGGCGGCTGGGCCCCAGGCGGAGAGCTGTTTGGCGCACGTCCTTCCGCCGCCAAGGATCGAAGGGCAACATTCTTTGCCTCCTGTCTCCTCCTCCTCCTACTCAGCTTCCTCCTCCTCTTCTTCCACCTGCTCATCCAGTCAGCCACACACCTTCACCACCAACTTCAGCACAGCACGGGGTAAACGTCAGCAGGCCATTCTGAAACTCATATGTTTGGGGGACAGGCCCCACACCGCACAGGACGGGGTATAGAACAACAGACCGACGAGTGGTTGCTGCCGGTGAGCCTCAAGCCCGGCCTGGTGGTGTGCGATAATGGGCGAAATCTCGTTGCAGCTCTGGGACTAGCCGATTTGACGCACATCCCTTGCCTGGCGCATGTGCTGAATTTGGTGGTGCAGAAGTTCATTCGCAACTACCCCGACATGTCAGAGCTGCTGCATAAAGTGCGGGCTGTCTGTTCGCGCTTCCGGCATTCACACCCTGCCGCTGCTCGCCTGTCTGCGCTACAGCATAACTTCCGCCTTCCCGCTCACCGCCTCATATGCGACGTACCCACCAGGTGGAACTCCACCTTGCATATGCTGTGCGAGCAGCAGCAGGCCATAGTGGAGTTTCAGCTGCAGCACGCACGGGTCAGTCGCACTGTGGATCAGACACACTTCACCACCAATGACTGGGCCTCCATGCGAGACCTGTGTGCCCTGTTGCGCTGTTTCGAGTACTCCACCAACATGGCCAGTGGCGATGACGCCGTTATCAGCGTTACAATACCACTTCTATGTCTCCTTGAGAAAACACTTAGGGCGATGATGGAAGAGGAGGTGGCCCAGGAGGAAGAGGAGGAAGAGGGGTCATTTTTAGCACTTTCAGGCCAGTCTCTTCGAAGTGACTCAGAGGGAGGTTTTTTGCAACACCAGAGGCCAGGTACAAATGTGGCCAGACAGGGCCCACTACTGGAGAACGAGGAGGACGAGGATGAGGAGGAGGTGGAGGAGGATGAGGATGAAGCATGTTCACAGCGGGGTGGCACCCAAAGCAGCTCGGGCCCATCACTGGTGCGTGGCTGGGGGGAAACACAGGACGATGAGGATACGCCTCCCACAGAGGACAGCTTGTCCTTAACTCTGGGCAGCCTGGCACACATGATCGACTACATGCGGCAGTGCCTGCGCAACAACAGCAGAGTTGCCCACATTTTAACGTGTGCGGACTACTGGGTTGCCACCCTGCTGGATCCCCGGTACAAAGACAATGTGCCCACCTTACTTCCTACAATGGAGCGTGATAGGAAGATGCGCGAGTACAAGCGCACGTTGGTAGACGCGCTACTGAGAGCATTCCCAAATGTCACAGGGGAACCAGTGGAAGCCCAAGGCGAAGGCAGAGGAGGAGCAAGAGGTCGCCAACGCAGCTGTGTCACGCCCAGCTCCTCTGAGGGCAGGGTTAGCATGGCAGAGATGTGGAAAAGTTTTGTTACCACGCCACAGCTAAGTGCACCACCACCTGATACGGAACGTGTTAGCAGGAGGCAACATTTCACTAACATGGTGGAACAGTACCTGTGCACACCCCTCCACGTACTGACTGATGGTTCGGCCCCATTCAACTTCTGGGTCTCCAAATTGTCCACGTGGCCAGAGCTAGCCTTTTATGCCTTGGAGGTGCTGGCCTGCCCGGCGGCCAGCATTTTGTCTGAACGTGTATTCAGCACGGCAGGTGGCGTCATTACAGACAAACGCAGCCGCCTGTCTACAGCCAATGTGGACAAGCTGACGTTCATAAAAATGAACCAGGCATGGATCCCACAGGACCTGTCCATCCCTTGTGCAGATTAGATATTAACTACCTCCCCTTAACAATATATTATTCTACTCCAGGGCACTTCCTCATTCAATACTATTTTTAATTTCATTTTACCATTATATTGCAGGGCAACCCAAAGTTGAATGAACCTCTCCTCTGTCTGGGTGCCGGGGCCTAAATGTGTGACAGTGGCCTGTTCCAGTGGTGGGTGACGTGAAGCCTGATTCTCTGCTATGACATGAAGACTGATTCTGCGCTGACATAAGGCCAGATTCTCTGTTACGGGACCTCTCTCCTCTGCCTGGGTGCCTCGGCCTAAATGTGTGACAGTGGCCTGTTCCAGTGGTGGGTGACGTGATGCCTGATTCTCTGCTATGACATGAAGACAGATTCTGTGCTGACATAAGGCCAGATTCTCTGTTACAGGACCTCTCTCCTCTGTCTGGGTGCCTGGGCCTAAATGTGTGACAGTGGCCTGTTCCAGTGGTGGGTGACGTGAAGCCTGATTCTCTGCTATGACATGAAGACTGATTCTGCGCTGACATAAGGCCAGATTCTCTGTTACGGGACCTCTCTCCTCTGCCTGGGTGCCTGGGCCTAAATGTGTGACAGTGGCCTGTTCCAGTGGTGGGTGACGTGAAGCCTGATTCTCTGCTATGACATGAAGACTGATTCTGCGCTGACATAAGGCCAGATTCTCTGTTACGGGACCTCTCTCCTCTGCCTGGGTGCCTGGGCCTAAATGTGTGACAGTGGCCTGTTCCAGTGGTGGGTGACGTGAAGCCTGATTCTCTGCTATGACATGAAGTCTGATTCTGCGCTGATATAAGGCCAGATTCTCTGTTACGGGACCTCTCTCCTCTGCCTGGGTGCCTGGGCCTAAATGTGTGACAGTGGCCTGTTCCAGTGGTGGGTGACGTGATGCCTGATTCTCTGCTATGACATGAAGACTGATTCTGCGCTGACATAAGGCCAGATTCTCTGTTACGGGACCTCTCTCATCTGCCTGGGTGCCTGGGCCTAAATGTGTGACAGTGGCCTGTTCCAGTGGTAGGTGACGTGATGCCTGATTCTCTGCTATGACATGAAGACTGATTCTGTGCTGACATAAGGCCAGATTCTCTGTTACAGGACCTCTCTCCTCTGTCTGGGTGCCGGGGCCTAAATGTGTGACAGTGGCCTGTTCCAGTGGTGGGTGACGTGAAGCCTGATTCTCTGCTATGACATGAAGACAGATTCTGCGCTGACATAAGGCCAGATTCTCTGTTACGGGACCTCTCTCCTCTGCCTGGGTGCCTGGGCCTAAATGTGTGACAGTGGCCTGTTCCAGTGGTGGGTGACGTGATGCCTGATTCTCTGCTATGACATGAAGACAGATTCTGTGCTGACATAAGGCCAGATTCTCTGTTACGGGACCTCTCTCCTCTGTCTGGGTGCCTGGGCCTAAATGTGTGACAGTGGCCTGTTCCAGTGGTGGGTGACGTGATGCCTGATTCTCTGCTATGACATGAAGACAGATTCTGTGCTGACATAAGGTCAGATTCTCTGTTACAGGACCTCTCTCCTCTGTCTGGGTGCCGGGGCCTAAATGTGTGACAGTGGCCTGTTCCAGTGGTGGGTGACGTGAAGCCTGATTCTCTGCTATGACATGAAGACTGATTCTGCGCTGACATAAGGCCAGATTCTCTGTTACGGGACCTCTCTCCTTTGCCTGGGTGACTGGGCCTAAATGTGTGACAGTGGCCTGTTCCAGTGGTGGGTGACGTGATGCCTGATTCTCTGCTATGACATGAAGACAGATTCTGTGCTGACATAAGGCCAGATTCTCTGTTACAGGACCTCTCTCCTCTGTCTGGGTGCCGGGGCCTAAATGTGTGATAGTGGCCTGTTCCAGTGGTGGGTGACGTGAAGCCTGATTCTCTGCTATGACATGAAGACTGATTCTGCGCTGACATAAGGCCAGATTCTCTGTTACGGGACCTCTCTCCTCTGCCTGGGTGCCTGGGCCTAAATGTGTGACAGTGGCATGTTCCAGTGGTGGGTGACGTGATGCCTGATTCTCTGCTATGACATGAAGACAGATTCTGTGCTGACATAAGGTCAGATTCTCTGTTACAGGACCTCTCTCCTCTGTCTGGGTGCCGGGGCCTAAATGTGTGACAGTGGCCTGTTCCAGTGGTGGGTGACGTGAAGCCTGATTCTCTGCTATGACATGAAGACTGATTCTGCGCTGACATAAGGCCAGATTCTCTGTTACGGGACCTCTCTCCTCTGCCTGGGTGCCTGGGCCTAAATGTGTGACAGTGGCCTGTTCCAGTGGTGGGTGACGTGATGCCTGATTCTCTGCTATGACATGAAGACTGATTCTGCGCTGACATAAGGCCAGATTCTCTGTTACAGGACCTCTCTCCTCTGTCTGGGTGCCGGGGCCTAAATGTGTGACAGTGGCCTGTTCCAGTGGTGGGTGACGTGAAGCCTGATTCTCTGCTATGACATGAAGACTGATTCTGCGCTGACATAAGGCCAGATTCTCTGTTACGGACCTCTCTCCTCTGCCTGGGTGCCTGGGCCTAAATGTGTGACAGTGGCCTGTTCCAGTGGTGGGTGACCTGATGCCTGATTCTCTGCTATGACATGAAGACAGATTCTGTGCTGACATAAGGCCAGATTCTCTGTTACGGGACCTCTCTCCTCTGCCTGGGTGCCTGGGCCTAAATGTGTGACAGTGGCCTGTTCCAGTGGTGGGTGACGTGAAGCCTGATTCTCTGCTATGACATGAAGACTGATTCTGCGCTGACATAAGGCCAGATTCTCTGTTACGGGACCTCTCTCCTCTGCCTGGGTGCCTGGGCCTAAATGTGTGACAGTGGCCTGTTCCAGTGGTGGGTGACGTGAAGCCTGATTCTGTGCTATGACATGAAGACTGATTCTGTGCTGACATAAGGCCAGATTCTCTGTTACGGGACCTCTCTCCTCTGCCTGGGTGCCTGGGCCTAAATGTGTGACAGTGGCCTGTTCCAGTGGTGGGTGACGTGATGCCTGATTCTCTGTTATGACATGAAGACTGATTCTGTGCTGACATAAGGCCAGATTCTCTGTTACGGGACCTCTCTCCTCTGCCTGGGTGCCTGGGCCTAAATGTGTGACAGTGGCCTGTTCCAGTGGTGGGTGACGTGATGCCTGATTCTCTGCTATGACATGAAGACAGATTCTGTGCTGACATAAGGTCAGATTCTCTGTTACAGGACCTCTCTCCTCTGTCTGGGTGCCGGGGCCTAAATGTGTGACAGTGGCCTGTTCCAGTGGTGGGTGACGTGAAGCCTGATTCTCTGCTATGACATGAAGACTGATTCTGCGCTGACATAAGGCCAGATTCTCTGTTACGGGACCTCTCTCCTCTGCCTGGGTGCCTGGGCCTAAATGTGTGACAGTGGCCTGTTCCAGTGGTGGGTGACGTGATGCCTGATTCTCTGCTATGACATGAAGACTGATTCTGCGCTGACATAAGGCCAGATTCTCTGTTACAGGACCTCTCTCCTCTGTCTGGGTGCCGGGGCCTAAATGTGTGACAGTGGCCTGTTCCAGTGGTGGGTGACGTGAAGCCTGATTCTCTGCTATGACATGAAGACTGATTCTGCGCTGACATAAGGCCAGATTCTCTGTTACGGGACCTCTCTCCTCTGCCTGGGTGCCTGGGCCTAAATGTGTGACAGTGGCCTGTTCCAGTGGTGGGTGACCTGATGCCTGATTCTCTGCTATGACATGAAGACAGATTCTGTGCTGACATAAGGCCAGATTCTCTGTTACGGGACCTCTCTCCTCTGCCTGGGTGCCTGGGCCTAAATGTGTGACAGTGGCCTGTTCCAGTGGTGGGTGACGTGAAGCCTGATTCTCTGCTATGACATGAAGACTGATTCTGCGCTGACATAAGGCCAGATTCTCTGTTACGGGACCTCTCTCCTCTGCCTGGGTGCCTGGGCCTAAATGTGTGACAGTGGCCTGTTCCAGTGGTGGGTGACGTGAAGCCTGATTCTGTGCTATGACATGAAGACTGATTCTGTGCTGACATAAGGCCAGATTCTCTGTTACGGGACCTCTCTCCTCTGCCTGGGTGCCTGGGCCTAAATGTGTGACAGTGGCCTGTTCCAGTGGTGGGTGACGTGATGCCTGATTCTCTGTTATGACATGAAGACTGATTCTGCGCTGACATAAGGCCAGATTCTCTGTTACGGGACCTCTCTCCTCTGCCTGGGTGCCTGGGCCTAAATGTGTGACAGTGGCCTGTTCCAGTGGTGGGTGACGTGATGCCTGATTCTCTGCTATGACATGAAGACTTATTCTGTGCTGACATGAAGCCAGATTCTCTGTTACGCGACCTCTCTCCTCTGCCTGGGTGCCTGGGCCTAAATATGTGACAGTGGCCTGTTCCATTGGTGGGTGACGTGAAGCCTGATTCTGTGCTATGACATGAAGACTGATTCTGTGCTGACATGAAGCCAGATTCTCTGCTATGGCATGATGAGACTGATTCTGTGCTGACATGAAGCCAGATTCTTTGCTATGGCATGAAGAGACTGATTCTCTGCTGACGTGATGCCAGATTCTCTGCTATGGGACCTCTGTCCAATTGATATTGGGTCATTTTTATTTTTTTAATTTTTATTTCAATTCATTTCCCTATCCACATTTGTTTGCAGGGGATTTACCTACACGTTGGTGCCTTTTGCAGCCCTCTAGCTCTTTCCTGGGCTGTTTTACAGCCTTTTTAGTGCCCAAAAGTTCGGGTCCCCATTGACTTCAATGGGGTTCGGGTTCGGGACGAAGTTCGGGTCGGGTTCCCGAACCCGAACATTTCCGGGAAGTTCGGCCGAACTTCTCGAACCCGAACATCCAGGTGTTCGCTCAACTCTAGTTGTGAGACCGTATGCTGGTGCGGTTGGCCCTGGGTTCCTCCTAATGCAAGACAATGCTAGACCTCATGTGGCTGGAGTGTGTCAGCAGTTCCTGGAAGACGAAGGCATTGATGCTATGGACTGGCCCGCCCGTTCCTCAGACCTGAATCCAATTGAGCACATCTGGGACATCATGTCTCGCTCTATCCACCAACGTCACATTGCACTACAGACTGTCCAGGAGTTGGCAGATGCTTTAGTCCAGGTCTGGTAGGAGATCCCTCAGGAGACCGTCCGCCACCTCATCAGGAGCATGCACAGGCGTTGTAGGGAGGTCATACAGGCACGTGGAGGCCACACACACTACTGAGCCTCATTTTGACTTGTTTTAAGGACATTACAATAAAGTTGGATCAGCCTGTAGTGTGTTTTTCCACTTTAATTTTGAGTGTGACTCCAAATCCAGACCTCCATGGGTTGAAAAATTTGATTTCCATTTTTTAATTTTTGTGTGATTTTGTTGTCAGCACATTCAACTATGTAAAGAACAACGTATTTCAGAAGAATATTTAATTAATTCAGATCTAGGATGTGTTATTTTTGTGTTCCCTTTATTTTTTTGAGCAGTGTATATTAAGTTATTCAAATATAAGTATATGTATTTTGTGACAATCTCTACTGTCAGGTCTCTCACACCTCTGGAACTTGATTGACAGCATAAACATAAGCTATCTAGGCAGCTTTTTTCAGGGTTTTGGGCTCCCGGTCCAAAATAAAATGTCTCACTTCAATAGAACAAGTATGGAGGAACTGGTCCATTCGAGGTAACACCTAATACCTGTGCCCACTGCCTGAAGTGGTTTCTTAGTTCATTAGCTAGGTCTGAGTAACTGTCAGTTCCCATGCGCTGCAAAGCTCAAACCACTTTTGGTACACCTCTGAGGTAAGGTTAAATTGTTGGATTAAGGCTTTTTTAATAGCAGCATGATCTTGATCTACAGTTCTGGGCAATGCTGCAAATGCAATGTGCCGCCCCCCAGTGCCAATTGTGTCCCAGGTTTATTAGTATGCCGAGTGGTGTGGTGCGGCATTAATAGTCTCTGTGTATGTTACGGTGCTCTTACCTGGGTACAGCCGATCCCCAGGGTTAGGCTCCAAAGCAATAAACGTAGTTGAGGTGGCAGATGGAGGTTAAATCAAGTCCAGACCTTGATAAAGTTCAACGGCTTTACTTGCATAAACTTTTATCCAGACAATATTCAGGCTTTATCTTGGTTCCAGCAGGCTTTAATATAAACTGCCAGGCAAACTTGATAACTCTGCTTTCTCTATCTCTGCTGTGCTGAACTTGACTTAGGTCTGGTAGCTGGACTTTAGGACTGTTCTGGTATCCCTGGATTGGGGTACCTTTGGCTGTTGTCCTCCTCAAGACACTCAGTAAGTAAATTAGCAAGGAGTCATGGTGCTCTATGAGCCACTTCCCTTTTGTCACTTCTGCTGCAGGAGGTGGAACTTTCCTCTCGCTGCTACATCATTCATTTCTTATCAGCTCCACTATCGAGTCTAAACTGGAATAAACTAGAACTGCAACCCCTCCTTCTGGTAGGAAGCAGGACTCACCCACTTCTGCCCAAAAGGGGAAGAATGGAATGGCAAGTTCCATTCTATCTAAGGATCTCTCACTCTGACAGATACACACTGCCACCTGCTGGTGAACCAGGCATATTACATGTACAAAACAGTTTTATAACAATAATAGAAATACACAGTGTAAGGGACCTGGAAATAAATACACAAATGACATTAATGTTAAACCATTAGAGACAGTAGCAGGGTTAAGGAATGGTAATACCACTATGGGGTATTACACAAACACTTCCAGTGCTTTTTATTTGAGCTCTAGAGTCAGATACTTAGCGCATTCTGCAAGGGGCATTTGGAATTGTCTACACTTTTGAGGAAAACATCCAGATCTCCATCTTTCTCCATGACAGGGAAATTATCTAAACAGGGTTTAAGGGATACAGCGTCTGGGGGCTCACCTTGGGTGATAATGAAGCACTTTGCAGCTGCATTTGTGCCAATCTTAGCTGGTACTTCAACTCTGCCTGGCGTTCTGCAATCAATCACTCTGCTTGGCACTCTTGCAGCAACAGCTGCATCCTTAGATTATGATCATAGGCACCCGTCTGCTGGAGAATGAGAGGAAGATTCCATACCACTTTGAGCAATGCCTAGCCAGTTCCTGAATAGGGTCTTCTGTCTGTTCCTCTGAGACTGACAGTTCCTGCTCTGGTTCCACATAACAGTGGGAATGTGTATCAGCCATCAATGTTTGTATCAGCTCCGCTTTAGCTTGGTTTGTTTTGTCCAACCCTCTCTCCTCAAAGATTCACAGACCTGAAATTCAGCTTTCCTCCTCTTTCTATAAACATCTGCTATCCTAGCAGTGGTTTTCTCAATTGAAAGAAAGAAAAGAAAAACAAGAAGGCAAGGGGAATTGTTTTTCCCGCCACTTGCCGCAAATCTGTGATGATCTCTACTCTCAGGTCATGTAACAGGGGTAAATTACAGTACTGAGCTTAGTAATTTACCACATAAATTCACGCCCACCTATTTTAAATAACAGAATTATGTTAAATTATCCCAATAATTTTCCAACACCCCAATATTTCATAATACAATTTCCACTACCTATACAGTTTATGAAAATAAAATAGTTAATAGAACAGCTTACTGATACACAGCAGTGATATCCTGGCTGTGGGGACAGCTAAAGACATGGGCAGTCGCTTCAATCAAAATATGGATCCCCACTGACTGACTATGACTAGTGTTGGGCGCGAATATTAGAATTGCAAATTTTAATCACGAATATCGCCACTTTGAGAATTCTCAAAGATTTAGAATATGGTGCTATATATTCGTATTCACAAATAGTCTAGATTTTTTTTTTTTCATCAGTAACCTCCCTTCTTGCTTGTGGGCCAATGAGAAGGCTGCAATGTCTTTATCTGAGCTTAGCAACATCTCTAGCAACCAATAGGAAAGTTGCCTACCCCTTACTATATAAGAACCTCCCCAGCAGCCATTTTCTGTAGTTTTGTGGAGTTCTGAGAGAGAGAGCAGAGTCATTGCTGTGCCCCTGTGCTTTACTGAGTCATTACATTAGATAGTTAGTTAGCTCATATATATATATAATACAGATAGTTAATGTAGGTTATATCCTGATATAGTGTAGCTGATAGGTTCCAGTGCAGGGTGTTAGGTAGTGTGATAGGTTCTACTGTCCATACATAGATGCTACAGACATAGTGCTGTGATGTCACAAGTTCACGACAATACTTAGTGCACCAATCAGTAATATGTAGTCAGACCTGCTAAAATGTGAAGTTGCACATATTGCGCAAAAATATGCACATCATTAATTGCCGATTAGCACAATCACGAATATATTGGAGCACTCTATCTGCATATAAAGCTATTTTAATGTTCTGCCGGCCCAACCATTTTCTCCAGTCTCAGGAAACTTCTAGCAGCTTGAAAAATGTAGCAACAGTGACGCACGCCTGTATTGCGCACGCAATACACGCATATTACATTGCCGATTTTCGCAATCGAGAAAATAATCGCAAATTCGAGAATTTGCCCAAATATTCGCAAAATATTGTGAATTTGATTATTGCCCCTGCCGCTCATCACTAACTATGACCCCCTTGTTTCCTGACAATTTAAACCCATACTTTTTTCCCTTCCCTCCACTGACTGATGATGTCACTGAGAGGCGGCTGTTGTTATGATAATGAAGCACACTCCTCTCCTTACACAGTTATATTTCTATTGAAAAATCCAGGAATGGTCATATGTCCTTGCAAGAATCTCCTAGAAAATTAATATTGCCTGCAATCTCCTGGAGGTACGTTTACCAACCAGGGCATACCAAACACAACTGTAATAGAACCATGATTTTAGTCAATAGCTATTTCAGGGTAGTTCCTCTGGGTGTGTGGGTGTGAATTAAACATATACTGTATATGAGGGCTATTCTTCCTGATCAGAACTACGTATGCGGGTCACTGCAAATATCAATTATGATGGGCTTTGCTTTGATGAATCATATTTCCTTTGAAGCTCATCCATTGTCATTTTTTTTCCAAGTCCTCATGACAGACACACTACAGACACTTCTTCAAATAACTTTCATCCCTGGTCAGAATATGTGGGTTACCTCAAACTCAAAATGTTATCTGATGCCAATTACAGACTCTAGTGATAAAACCTTTAATCAATATTTCTGGCACTCAGTTTAGGGCCAATAAAATATTTGTCAGAGAGTGGACATCCTGTGATGCTAACAGATATGCATTCCTTAGGGTGCATTCACACGACCATAAGTCTTTTGTGGTCCGCAAATTGCGGATCTGCAAAACACGGATACCGTCCATGTGGTTTCCGCAATTTGCGGACCGAACATGGTCAACGCTATATAGAGAATGCCTAAGCTTGTCAGCGATTGTGGACAAGGATAGGACATACTCTATCTTTTTTGCGGGGCCGCGAAATGGAACAACGGATGAGAACAGCACATGTTGTGCTGTCTGCATCTTTTGCGGCCCCATTAAAATGAATGGTTCCGGACCCATTCCGCAAATTTGCGGAAGAGATGCGGATCCATTTACACGATCGTGTGAATGCACCCTTAGGCTGAGTTCACACTTCAGTTATTTGATCAGTTATTTCCATCAGTTATTGTGAGCCAAAATCTGTTGTGAACCAGTTTACATAGATATAAAGTATAATGGAAAGATATTCACCTGTTCTGTATGTTTGACCTGCACCTGGTTTTGGCTCACAATAACTGATGGAAATAACTGCTAATGTCTGTAAAACACTTCAGAATATAGTAGTGCTATATAAGTGCATAAAATAAATAAAATAATTAAATAAATAAATAACTGACCAAATAACTGAAGTGTGAACTCAGCCTTAAGGAACACAAATGGGGTTGGCAACAGACAATTAATATTGACATTTTTACCTATGGCATTATATATTTGTGCAGCGCACAGCGAGCCCGCCCCCCAGAGGCTCTACTAGTCCAGGGTTAGGATGCCGAGCAGTGGTATGACCATGAGGGGTGTCACGGTGCTCCTACCTGGATATGGAACATCCAGGTCAGGCCGCATATTGGCTACACAGAAAGTCTGTCATTGGTAGGAGCTGAAATGAATAAGGGCCAGACTGATGGAACTGATGAGTTGATTTACTCGATACTGGCATAAACGGGTAGCAGCTCATACAGAGTCACAGAAGCTCTTGGCTCCAGAAGGTTTTAGGGTGCACTGACAGGTGAACTGTGTTTTTTCCTCTATTACCGCTGTGCTGAACTCTCTCTCTTGTCTGGTATCTTGCAAGGGCCTTCTTTCATCTGGGCTACATACCACTGATAGCAGGCTCAGTGCCCGGTGGGCTTCTGACCACACTTTGATAGACTCTAGGGTCTCAGCTACAACTCTTACCACCCCTGGGTTAGCACTGACTTGACTCTGGCTGCAGATTGCCTATTGTGCTCTTCATCAGGCTTCTAGGCAAGGGCTGCACTAAACTACTTCTCTAGCCTCTAGCTAGGACCAAAACTGAGGCTCAACTCTCCAAAAAACCCTGAACAGGCTAGACACCCCTCTCTTTGGAAGATCTGGACGAGCCCACTCCTCCAAGGAGGGGAGAGAATGGAATGGTTAGTTCCATTCTGCCTATAGCTCACTGTCAGATACACTGCCACCTGCTGGTAAACCAGGCACAGTGCCTAAAATACAATAATTAACAGTTACATAGCACATTCTGAACAGATCTAGAAACAAAAGGCCTAGTGATGTCACACTTTGGTTAGGCATTACAGATAGTAGCAGATTGTAGGAATGGTATTGCCCGCTCTGGGGTACTATATTTATATTTAACTCTTTATTTAGGAAATAGACTTTTTTTTTAAAGATAAAATATTTTCAGTCATGGGGCAGATGCCATAGACTGTTAGCAACCAAGAATATTAATGTTTTAAACTCGGTTCTGCTACATCCCAAAGGTGTTCTGCCAATACAAATTATAGGAATGAAATGAAGTCATTACAATGTTCACTGAACCCTCTCGAGATGTCATGTGCTTTGTGACGAGGTAAAAAATTGAGTAATTTTCTTTCACTGCATATATTTGTCCATTTTTATCTGTAGGAGCTTGTCTAGGTTATTGGGAATATAATTATTGTTCACAATTCTGTTAATATGTTTGTTACTATATTGTTCATTGTTTTCTTATTAAGTTATAGATATATATTACTTAGAATCTTTATGATTGTTTTTTTTAGTTTTTAGTTTACCAATTAAATATTAGTTTTTTTGGCTAAGAGGTCCATAATAAGATAAAACCAGCTAGTTGAGAACCCTGCCATCTGCTCATCAATCTTAACACCTTAAGGACCATGCCATTTTTCACCTTAAGGACCAGGCCATTTTTAGCAAATCTGACGTGAGTCACTTTATATGGTGATCACTTTTAAACACTTTCACTTATCCAGGCCATTCTGAGATTGTTTTCTCATCGCATTTTGTACTTCATGATAGTGGTAAAACTAAGTAAAAAAAATTCATTTTTATTTTTTTAAAAATACCAAATTTACCAAACATTTTGAAAAATTAGCAAATTTCCAAATTTCTATTTCTCTACTTTTATAATAGATAGTAATAGTTCCAAAAATAGTTATTACTTTACATTCCCCATATGTCTAATTCATGTTTGCATCATTTTGTGAATGATATTTTATTTTTTGGGGATGTTAGAAGCCTTAGAAGTTTAGAAGCAAATCTTGAAATTTTTCTGAAAATTTCCAAAACCCACTATTTAAGGACCAGTTCAGGTCTGAAGTCACTTTGTGAGGCTTACATAATAGAATAGATTGTTAACCCTTTAGGTGTTCCTTAAAAATTAATGGAAAATGGAGATGAAATTTCAGAATTTAACTTTTTGGGCAGATTTTCCATTTTAATCAATTTTTCTGCTAACAAAGCAAGGGTTAACATCCAAACAAAACAATATTTATTGCCCTGATTCTGTAGTTTACAGAAACACCCCATATGTGGTCTTAAACTGCTGTATGGGCACATGGCATTGCACAGAAGGAAAGGAAAGCAGATTTCACTGGGATAATTTTAAGCTGCCATGTCACATTTGAAGACCCCCTGATGCACCCCTAGAGTAGAAACTTCAAAAAAGCGACTCTATTTTACAAACTACACCCCTCAAGGTATTAAAAACTGATTTTACAAACTTTGTTAACCCTTTAGGTGTTGCACAAGAATTAAAGGAAAATGGAGATTACATTTCCAAATTTCTCTTTTTTGCCAGATTTTCCATTTTTTCCACTAACAAAGCAAGGCCCACTAGGTTTGGTCACCGGGTTATTGAAAACACATAATGTCGAGATCAGCCCAAATGATTCAAAAATCTAAACACTTCAAAAAATAGAACTAAACACATCCATGTATAAACATAGAAAGTCTTTGTTAAATTTACATTACTTGTAACATGTATAAAAACAGCAGCAAGAAAGGGGGAAACCTTCAGCGAGGAACAAAAACAGCCCTAGAGAGGGCTGAGAGGTCAACACACAAGGGCATACAAGGTTGCAAAGAAAACCACACAAAAAGCCAACATGAAGTAATGTGAGCCCCAGACATATAAGTCTCATGATAAGGCAGAATAACAGGCTGTGTGTGGAAGTAAATATCAATAACTACCCCAAGGTGCGTGTGGATCCCTCAGCCACTTCCTCCCGATGTCGTTTCGCCAGTGAAAACTGGCTTCTTCCGGGGACAAGAAACAATCACAAAACTCCTCCTTTTATAGTGTCTTCCCAAACATAGATTAATGAGATGAATTGCTACAAGGTGTGCCCTAAACAATCCTTTCCAATGAGGTGTCGCATAGCAAATCACATGATTATGAGGAGGGCCGATAAGGTGCGGAGGCATAGGACCTGGGGTTGAGCCGAAATGACGCACCAACCACGTGGAGTACACGTGACCGATACATCAGTCCGACGTCACCCAGGT
This sequence comes from Bufo bufo, assembly GCF_905171765.1. Classification (NCBI taxonomy): domain Eukaryota; kingdom Metazoa; phylum Chordata; class Amphibia; order Anura; family Bufonidae; genus Bufo; species Bufo bufo. The sequence continues at coordinate 746,863,472 of NC_053390.1, read as the reverse complement.
CCTCAACCACCATTATAAGCGCCGGAACGCCACAAGCATAGAGATTTTACAAGCTGCATAGGTATTGCACCATTCACAAAAGGACAACATGATATAGCAGGATATAACCAATGAGTGCACATACACATACGGCCGCACCTCCAAAGGGGCCGAACCATAGTGGAATTACATGCTGGGTCGTGACATTATAATGACAATTTAAATGCATAGGTTACCTGTGATCGGCACAACATCACATGGTCCTAGGCAATGATGAAAGACCCCTAATAATAAGATTAATAAATAAGTCATATATAGATTAGGTTAAAAAAAGCATATAAAAAAGAGAGTGAAAAGGAGGTGAAAAAAGAGGTCACAAGGGTGAGTGATAAAAGAGGGAAATAAGAAAATGAAAAAATGAAAAAAGACACATATTAAATGTGTACAAGAAAAACATATAAATATATTATTTACCAATATCATGCCATATGAAGAATATATAAATCAATAAAAGTGTTAAGATACAGTATTTAGTATAGCATATGAATAAACGTGAATGATGCATAAAAAAAAAACTATGTAAGCGCACTATACAAAAATGCAAGAAAATTATATATGTGATGTGCAATATAATAATTGATACATTAATTAATTAATAATAATAAAAACACCCAAGGTATCCTAAATTCATATAATATAAAAGAATTTTAACGTCCAAAAGTGACTAGTGCTTTAATATTACAGAGGGATCACTCCCTACAAGGGAAGACAGGCAGATGTCCAACCAGCTCAGCAACCCCTCCGCAAAGAACCAACAGCAAGCAGGGCAGTAAAACTCCACGAGAGGGCGGCACAGAAACACCGGCACAGTCAGAGCCATCCATCCGGCCCTCTAAGACACACCATGAGTAGGTAAGCACTAAAAAGAAAAAAGAAGAAACAAAAGAGAAAGGGGGGAAAGGGGAGGGAAGAAAATCAAAATTAAAAGCATATGGAATTTAAAACAATAAAAACAAAGGACCAGGATGCGCAAAAACAGAACCCAAACAATGCATATCCAAAGCACCCATTCTACATTATAAATATGGGGCAAAGGACATGTCTTTATTCAATCCCCTAGGTGTCATGCAATCAAGTTTGTGAATCCATCTTACCTCCTTCTGTGCCAATATTTTCTTCCAATTACCACCACGCGTTATGATATAAACACGGTCAATGCCTCTGACCCGGAACCTGGTACTGTCGCAGTTGTGAAATTGCTTGAAGTGCCTAGGGATAGGTTTAAGCAAAGTTATATATTCCTCATCCCTAGAGGCTTCTATACCTAGGACGTGTTCCAGTGTGCGTCTCTTCAATTCTCTTGTAGTCATGCCGATCTATACATATTGGCATGGGCAAGTCACCAAATAAATCACCCCTAAGGTCTTGCACATGATGGTATGGGTAATAGTGTACTGTCTACTGCTCTTGATAGAATTACAGAAATGTGAGGCCTTGTCGATGTTAGGACAGGCCACACATTTCCCACACGGAAAACACCCCCACTTTGGACCCTTAGAACCAAAACTTCTTTGCGGGTAAGGGCCAGAATGGTAGCTTTTGACCAATAGATCTTTTAAGTTTTTGGTGTGCCTGTAGGTAATAGAAGGGCGGGAGGAGTCAGTCTTGGTCAGAATGGGGTCTAGGTGTAGTACCTCCCAATATTTCGTCAAGGTGTCTTTCATCAGGCGCCACTGGGGATTGTACGATGTAATAAAGCGTACCTTATCATCTTGTTTTTGAGTTTGATGTTTCTGATGGTACACTAATAATTGATCTCTTTTTGCCACCTTGGCCTTATTATATCCTTGTGAAATCTTCGCTCTGGGATATCCACAGTCTAGAAACCTCTTCCAAAGATCCTGTGATTGTATTTTGAAAGCTTCTTCCGTTGAGCAGATCCTCTTAGCCTTCAAAAATTGGCAGTATGGTATATTCTGAATGAGGTTTTATGGATGACATGAATCTGTGTGTAAGATTGAGTTTGTGGATGTTTATTTATGAAAAGGGTCAGTAGATATTTTTCCTATCTCATCCACCAGGATTTGAACATCCAAGAAATCCAGACGTGTTTTGTTAACCCTATAAGTCAATGTGATGTTGCGAATATTTTGGTTCAAAGCCCCCACTAGTTCGGTGAATCCAGACTGTGGGCCCTGCCACACGATGAAGATATCATCAATGTAGCGGGCCCACATCTGGATCCCACCGATCTTGTGAAATGTCTCTGTGAGGAACGCCTCCCTCTCCCACAGCCCCAGGAACAGATTAGCGAAGGACGGCGCACAGGCCGCCCCCATCGCTGTACCCTGGAACTGCAGGTAGAAGGTGTCCCCAAACAAGAAAAATTTATGGGTAAGGACAAATTCCAGCAATTCTAAAATAGACTCACCCATTTCATCATCTATGTGTGCCATAGTCAGAAAAAATTAAACTGCTTCCAAGCCATCACTATGACAGATACTTGTGTAGAGTGATTCAACATCACAGGATGCTATCCACATGTCTGGATCCAGATGCAAATCATTCAGTCGACGTAGAAGATCCGTGGTGTCCTTCACAAAAGACGGTAGTTGTTCCACAAGTGGCTGTAACACAAAGTTGATTAATTTACACGTAGGTTCACAGAAATTCCCCATTCCTGAGACTATCAGACATCCAGGGGGGCACGTTGCATTTTTATGGACCTTAGGGAGCAGATACAGGCAGGCTACTTTAGGGTATTCAGGGATGAGACAATCAGCCTGCTTTTTTGTAAGGATCCCTTTTTCCCGAGCTCGTGAAACTATCATAGTTAACTCCCTCTTATATTGGTCACTGGGGTTATAAGTTAGACACTTGTAACATATGGAATCCTTCAGCTGCCTATATGCTTCCTTTTCGTACTCATTTTTTGGCCAAATCACTATGTTGCCACCTTTGTCCGCAGGTTTAAACACTAGGTCCTTCATGTTTTGTAATTCCCAAATGGCCTTTCTCTGTACACATGTTAGATTGTATTGCTTTCCGTAGTTGTCGTTTGCAATCTTATAAAATTCCTTTGTGACTAGCTGCACGAAGGCGTAAATATTGGGATATAAATTTAGAGCCGGGAATCATTTAGACTTAGGTAATAGCGATTGCTGAAACTTACCACAACCAGTCTCCACATGCGGTGTCTCATCCATTAATTTCCACTGCTTCTCTTTCTTGTGGAGTTGTCAAAACCTCCTCCGAGACCTCCTTGCTGTGATATAACTTCTTAAAAAACATAGTTGCCTTGATTTATTCTTTACAGGTATACCATGACCTGGATAAATGAGAACCTTCACAGACATATTCTTAAAAAACTGTTTCCTGGCAAATAAATTAAGGTATTTTATTGCTGTAAAGCAATCAAACTTATTAGAAGGGACAAAGGTAAGACCATAACTCAACACATCCAGTTGTGCCTTGGAGAATGCCTTCTCTGATAAATGAATTACCTTAAGATTAGTGTTATCCCCTCGATCCTCCATGCTCAGTTTCGAATTGCCATTTTTTGGATAGTGCACGGGCGATTCCTTTCTTTTTGCCTTCCGGGAGGGATATTTCGCAGGTAATCTGGCAGACTGATTGGAGTCACCACCCGTGGACACACTGGATGATACGGAGGTAGATCTTGACCTTACGCCAACCGGTGTATTGCGCCATTTGTATATGCGATTATTCTCAAAATCCGATTTATCTCTCTGGAATTTCTTGCTTTTAATAGTTTTAATCTCCTTCTCCCATATAACATATAGGTCCTGCATCTCCTTCTCCCAGTGCTCCTTTTCATTTGCAGACAAGCAGGAAGCCAGTTGTTCTGTCGTGCCTTTTAATAGATTCCTCTAATTCACATAATGTTTTGTCATTTCATTCAATAATTGCCTGAATTAATGATCTGGAACATGCGTTACACGTGTCTACCCATTTAGTAGTAAAATCCAGGTCTTGACTGCCATAGGTTGGAAAGATTTGAATCCTCAACCCTCTAGGGATGTAATTATATTTCAAGTAATTCACAATTCATTCTTGAGGTCTCTAATTTGCTGACCATCCATATCCTCACTCCCATTGTCATTGCCACTGAATATATCCTCTGCTTGTGATTTCCACAAAGCAGTCCGAGCCCGGAATTCCATCTCAAAAATTTATTTGAGGAAAATAACGATCTCTGAAGAAACAAAGAACATACAATGCCCACTAGGTTTGGTCACCGGGTTATTGAAAACACATAATGCTGAGATCAGCCCAAACTATTCAAAAATCTAAACACTCCAAAAAATAGAACTAAACACATCCATGTATAAACATAGAAAGGCTTTTTTTAAAATTTACATTACTTGTAACATGTATAAAAACAGCAGCAAGGAAGGGGGAAAACTTCAGTGAGGAACAAAAACAGCCCGAGAGAGGGCTGAGGGGTCAACACACAAGGGCATGCAAAGTTGCAAAAAAAAACACACAAAAGGCCGACATGAAGTAATGTGAGCCCCAGACATATAAGTGGCATTCCGGCGCTTATAATAGTGGTTGGGGACCTGGGTGACGTCTGACTTAAGTATCTGTCACGTGTACCCCACGTGGTCGGTGCGTCATTTCGTCTCAACCCCAGGTCCTATGCCTCCACACCTTATCGGCCCTCCTCATGTCATTTGCTATGTGACACCTCATTGGAAAGGATTGTTTAGGACACACCTTGTAGCAATTCATCTCATTAATCTATGTTTGGGAAGACACTATAAAAGGAGGAGTTTTGTGATTGTTTTTTGTCCCCGGAAGAAGCAAGTTTTCACTGGCGAAACGACGTCGGGAGGAGGCGGCTGAGGGATCCACGCACACCTTGGGGTAGTTATTGTCATTTACTTCCACACACAGCCTGTTATTCTGCCTTATCATGAGACTTATATGTCTGGGGCTCACATTACTTCATGTCGGCTTTTTATGTGGTTTTCTTTGCAACTTTGTATGCCCTTGCGTGTTGACCCCTCAGCCCTCTCTAGGGCTGTTTTTGTTCCTCACTGAAGGTTTCCCCCTTTTCTCGCCGCTCTATACATGTTACAAGTAATGTAAATTTAATAAAGACTTTCTATGTTTATACATGGATGTGGTTAGTTCTATTTTTTTATTTTTTGGAGTGTTAAAAAAGCAAGGGTTAACAGCCAAGCAAAACTCAATATTTATTGCCCTGATTCTGTAGTTTACAGAAACACCCCATATGTGGTTGTAAACTGCTGTATGGGCACACGGCAGGGTGCAGAAGGAAATGAACACCATATGGTTTATGGAAGGCAGATTTCATTGGTATAATTTTAAGCTGCCATGTCACATTTGAAGACCCCCTGATGCACCCCTAGAGTAAAAACTCCAAAACTCCATTTTGAATACTACAGGATAAGGTGACAGTTTTGTTGGTACTATTTTAGGGTACAAATGAATTTTGGTTGCTCTATATTACAATTTTTGTGAGGCAAGGTAACAAAAAATTGCTGTTTTGGCACAGTTTTTATTTTTTGTTATTTGCAATGTTCATCTGACAGGTTGGATCATGTGCTATTTTGATAGAGCAGGTTGTTATGCACGCTACAATACAAAATATGACTACTTTTTTCTTTGTTTTTTTAGTGTCTCCATATCCTGAAAGCCATAGTTTATTTTACATTTTTTGGGCGACTTTCTTATGTAGGGTCTAATTTTTTTTCGGTATGAGATGATGGTTTGATTGGTACATATGACTTTTTGATCGCTTGGTATTTTTTGTAATTTAAGGTGACAAAAAATGGCCATGTGGTCATGTGATATTTTTATACAGCAGGCTCTTATGAATGTGGCAATACATAATATGTATACTTTTTTAATTTATTTAAATTTATACAATAATAGCATTTTTGAATAAATATAAAAAAATCATGTTTTAGTGTTTCCATAGTCTGAGAGCCATAGTTCTTTTTATTTTTTATGCGATTGTCTTAGGTAGGGTCTAATTTTTTTGGGGGGATGAGATGATGGTTTGATTGAACAGACCGAATTTTGTCCCTATAGGCCCTCAGGATGCTGAATTTTTTTTTACATACGGTCAATTGACCAAAAATTCCTTTTAGGGTTCCTATTGTTTATAGTAAAACTACAAACTTTATTATTGAATAATTAAAATACTACTCGGAGAAAACAATACTATTGAGTTCTTTAAAACTATGAGGAGACAGTTAAGGGCTTGGATATATTCACTGTCTATATGAAGTGGTCTCTGTCACTAGGCTATACACTTTGTTTGAAGGGTAGGCTGCCTACCAAATACTCTATAGCAGGCTTGGCCAACCTGCGGCTCTCCAGCTGTTGTAAAACTACAACTCCCACCATGCCCTGCTGTAGACTAATAGCTGTAGGTAGTCTGGGCATGCTGGGAGTTGTAGTTTTGCAACAGCTGGAGAGCCTCAGGTTGGCCATCCCTGCTCTATAGCTATTGCTAGCAATGTATTGATTAAAAGGTGCTAGATACTGTGGATCTACTAGAAAGATAATGGCACTACTCCTCAAAAAAGATATGCTCTTTATTCCTTATATTTCAAGCATCCATCATCAGCAATAGGGCTACAAATTATACCTTGTAGGGTCGCAAACACTGTTCTGAGATCCAGATAGTGTGTGTCTGGTGGAATAGCAGCACTGTTACATCTGTAACAGTATCTAGCACCTGTTAATCAATACACTGCTAGCAATAACTATAGAATATTTAGTAGGCCACCTACACTTCAAACAGAGTGAATAGCCTAGTGACAGAGACCACTTCAGATAGACAGTGAACATATCCAAGCCCTTAACTGTCTCCTGATAGTTTTAAACCATTCAATAGTATTGTTTTCTCTGAGTAGTATTTTAATTATTTATTAATAAAGTTTGTAGTTTTAATATAAACAATATGACCCCTAAAAGGAATTTTTGGTCAAATGACGTTTTGATTGATACTATTTTGGGGTGCATATGACTTTTTTATCGCTTGGTATTTCGGGTTAGGTCATGTGATATTTTTGTAGAACTGGTTGATATGTATGCAACAATACCAAATGTCTACTTTTCTTTTTTTCCCTATTTGACTTTTTTTTTTTTTTACTTTATTTTGGGAAAAGGGCCCCTTTCTTTTTACTTGAAACTTTAAATTTTTTTATTATAAAAAAATACACTTTTTTCACTTTTTATATTTGTCCCACTGTGGGACTTCACCATTTCAGGGTTTGATCCCTGTTGCAATTCAGTACAATACATTCTGTATTGTACTGAATTGAACTGTCAGCGTCTCACACAGTAAGACGCTAACAGTTGCCTAGGAGACCAAGCCCTCAGGCTGGATCTCCTGGGCTTCCGTAGTTCACAGGCCGTGGCAACCATTGGGTCCCCACCACCGCAGCATGGGGACCCGATGGCTAAGGAGAGGGAACGCAAACCTCCCATATGCAGCGGTCAGAGCTGACTGCGGCATATGAGGGGTTAATCCACCGGCATCTGTGTTATCAACAATGCTAGTGGATGCAGCACGGATCCGGCTGTCAGTAACATCTGGACCCGTGCTTCTGATCGCAGCAGCGCACATGGGGGGGAGGAAGGACCGCAGGATGAGAATGCTCGCCCTGGGGCGCAAAGTACCGGCTATTTAGGATGAGTATTCTCGTCCTGGGGCATTAAGCTGTTAAACTGACAGGCAGTCTGTTATGGTTCCCGCAGTTTGTGCTACCTCTGTGTGGCAGCAGTGTCCAGTTGCCTGGGGAACCAGATCAGCTATGTGGCCCGCTCTGACATTGGAGTCCGGGGCCAATGAGAAGGGTTGCCGGGGCTCCAGAGAGTCAGGATGCTCAGTCTGCAGCTCCTCCAGGCATTCAGGAATACCGATGTGTAGCTTTTCAATGCACACTATATAAGGCTGGATTAGATACCTCAGACCTGGATTGAATTTTCTGTTGCATAGATATTTGCATGCTTGCTCCAATCATATTACTATTCGCTATTTTTTGGGCCTTTCTTATGACCAAGTCAGCTTCTTCAAAAAACATAAAGGGTTGTTTATTAAGACCAGTATTTTAGACGCCGGTCTTAATAAAGCCCTGTACTGGAGGTGGATCCGCAGCAGTTATGTAGAGGCGCCGGCCTCTACAAAACTTTTAAGGATCCTCTGCCACTTCTAAATGTAGGATAGCTTACTAGGTGTCGTACATTTGGAACCTTTTCTACCATGGACCTTCCCCTTCCACACCATGACCACTTTTTTAGACCTGGTGTGAGTGGTGAGAAGTTTGCAGATTGAGGCACAAAGGACCTTTGCGCACCCCAATCTGCACTAGAAATACACCTAATTTAGCCATATTTCTGTTTAATAAATGACTCCCATAATTCACAAATTGAGATATTTCCTGGATTTTCAATCTAATCCATCTGGAACAAAAAAAATCATTCCATGATCTAATTGACAAAGAAAGCATTAGAATTATTTTCCGGTGTTTAGACTCAAACAACTGATCTCAATGAATTCTGACTGATTCCATTGACATGTAAGTTTCTGCTATGATGTTTTTGTGGGAAAACAGCAGCCTTGAAGAGTATGCTATGCTTGCTGTCAAAAGTAGAAAATCTCAAGCAAACAGAAAAAGTAACAGCAATAATAGTAATTATAATAATACTGGTAATGTTAAAAAGAAGCATCTTGATTCTGAAAAAAATAATAATCTAGATAAAACATGCTGGTTGATGGAAAGCTATCTCTGCACTGTAAATAAAGTATATAAAACCCTAAATTTGTTGGAGATATCTGTAAGTAGCAAATAATCAACAGGTTTAATTAATGTACCTCTTTCAGAAAATAATATTTGTCAGGATAATTGGGACATTAGAGACAGTGTTCAAATTATTCTTCTGTTAACATAGTTATTAAGATGAAAAGGACAGGATAATGAGGATGATCTTAGCAATGAGATAAAAGCCCTCTTAAACCCAGCAATCACATGAGCATATATCTTGGTGCCCTACACGCTGATGATGAAGATTAACATAATAGCAAATATAGATAAATCAAATATAAAAATGGAAGTCATGAACTGACCATTGAAGAGTAAGTTCTTTTTAAAAATATTGCTCTATTGCTCTATAATATAGCCTGCCCTTATATTATTATAACCCATTACAAGTTGTTAAAATGTGATAAAATAATTTTAAAGTCAGTGTCCCATTAACAGAAATAGTGTAAGTTAAAATAACTTTCTGATATTTAGTATACCTATAAAAAAAAAATGGGGGCACATTTCTGAAGACCGGCTCCCTGATTCACTATCTTAAGGAACTGCTCGACGGGTGCACAGTTTCCCCAGTCTCTGCGCCAAGGGCACATGCCCTGGATGCCCCCTTCCCCTTGCTACGCCCCTGTTTTTACCGAGGAGAGGATTCTTTGTGGCCACTCTGCAGTGATTGTTGATCTTCTGGAAGTTTCTCCCATCTGCACACAAGTTCTTTGGAGCTCAGCCAGAGGGACCATTAGGTCCCTTTAGCCCCAATTACTTAGACTAGGAAGAGTCCTGATTGTTCCAAGCATCTTGCATTTAAGAGGCCATTGTGCTATTGGGGACTTTCAGTGCAGAGGTGTTATGGGCTTCATACTGTAACACCTCAGTAGTGCCAAACGCTGATCACCTTCATGCACCTTTGATGCAGTAGCTCATGCAAAGGAGCCTCGATCATGTATTGAGTGCATATACTGTACGTTCCTTTTAGTAGGCCAAAAATAATTTTTTATTTGGTTTTATATAATATTCACATTTTCTGAGATACTGATTTTAGGCTTTTTATAAGCTGTAAGCCATAATCTCAACATTAAAAGAAATAAATGCTTGAAATAGATCACTACATTATGTCTGTAACTGCTGGAATACGGCTTATTGTTCTGTGTATTGCAACTACTTAATTATGTGATTGCCTGTTTCCAGACACAGTGTTATGTTGTCAATAAAGTACTGCTAAAAAGAAAAGGCAGGAATAGGCGGAGATTTGCACACAAAGATAGCTGAGAGAGAAGAAAGCCAGAAGTGGATATGCTGAGATTCTGATCATACTAAAAGTTATATTCCTATGTTGTGCTATTATTTCTGAATAAAAAAACTGTGAACAAAGAAAAGCAAGGATGGCCACCAGCAGCAGCTCATTGAAGCTTGTGCACCTTTCACACGGGCGAGAATTCCGTGCAGGAGCAATGCATGAGGTGAACGCATTGCACCGGCACTGAATCCGGACCCATTCATTTCAATGCATCATCACTTGTGCGTTGCGTAAAAATCACAGCATGCTCTATATTCTGCGTTTTTCAAGCAACGCAGGCCCTATAGAAGTGAATGGGGCTGTGTGAAAATCGCAAGCATCCATAAGCAAGTGCAGATACGGTGCGATTTTCATGCATGGTTGCTAGGAGACGATCGGGATGGGGACTCGATCTTTATTATTTTCCCTTATAACATGCTTATTTTCCCTTATACATGCTCTGGGTACCAAACATGCAGATTTTTCTCACGCGCGTGCAAAATGCATTAAAACGCTTTGCACTCGCGTAGAAAAATCACACATTTTCCCACAATGCACCCACATCTTTTCCCACAACGCACCCGCAGCGCCCGTGTGAAAGAGGCCTTACAGTTCTATTCCTGAATAACCAAAGAAGCTATGGGGAAATACACACAGGAATGTAAACCAGACACTACAACCAACTCTGTCCTCCACTGGAGTAGTAGTTACCCTACCCCTCTAAAGAGAGGCATTCCACGAGGTCAATACCTGCGCCTATGTCGGAATTGCTCAGAAAAAACTGAGTTTGTCAAGCAATCAGATGATCTGAGGATAAGGTCCCAATCTAGAGGATATCCAGACAATGTTCTTAGAACAGCCATATCTACAGCTCATACGGAATTGTTGGTACCCAAAGAAAAGATAAATGTTGATCAAAAGATCCGTCTGATTGCCACTTTTGATGCTGCAGCAGACCAAGTCAGGAGGATTCTTAAAAGACATTGGCCCATCCTCCTTATGGACCCTGACATTAGGGACATAATTCATGAACATCCACAGATCACATTTAGAAAGAGCAGAAGTCTTAAAGATCTCATTGTTCATAGCCACTACATCTTTATTCCCCGAAGTGGAAATTGGTTTGATCACAAACCTGAAGGCTGCTTTAGATGTAGTGGCTGTCTGACCTGCGATGCAATACAGACTGGGAAATCCTTCTACAGTAGCAATCTGCAATACACCCATTAAGGACCTCATCAATTGTCGTACTCGTGGAGCAATTTACAAAATCACCTGTGAATGTCAAAAGGAATATATAGTCAAGCCTAGACGAGAGTTACGAAGACGCATAGGAGAACACTTAGGGGACATTGAAAATGTGAGGGACACGGCTGTGTCCAGACACGTCCATGAATGCCATCATGGTAACCCCAAGTGTATAAAAGTCATGGGTTGGAATAGAAGAAGTTTGACCCTCAACTTGGGGAGGGGACTGGGACCGCATTCTTTTACAGCATGAAGCTCGTTGGACTTTTCTTCTGCGTACTGTCTCCCCCATAGACCTAAATGAACAGCTGAATTTCAGCTGTTTTATCTAGTTTATACACCTCTACCATTTTTTGATATACCACTTCAATAAAGGCTGAGGTGTTCCTTAAACCTGTATCTCCCTCTCATTCCTTTCCTCCTTTCTCCCCCTTCTTCTACCTGATTTAACTTCTATCATTGTAATGTATCATATACCATATACCATGCTCAGTATTTGTAGTGCTGCGATGCCCAGGTTACTATAATGATAGTTACGCCACAAATGCCACACTACACATGGCACGGCCCCATATCTAGGACAACGCCACTGACAGGAGCCAGGAACGCGTGTCGGTTGCCTGACAACCCAGTCAGTACGGATCTTGCATGTCTCAGCGTGGCCCGACGCAGTGACGTCATCACTAGGGTTGAGCGAACCCGAACTGTAAAGTTCAGGTTCGTACCAAACTTTAGGATTTTTGAACCCCAGACCCGAACTCGAACATTTCTGTAAAAGTTCGGGTTTGAGTTCGGTGTTCGGCGATTTCTTAGTGCTTTTTGAAAGGCTGCAGAGCAGCCAATCAACAAGCTTTTAACTGTGTGACCTTATAAGCCATCACAGCCATGCCTACTAATGGCGTGGTTGTGATTGGCCAGTGCAGCATGTGACTCAGCCTCTATATAAGCTGGAGTCATGTAGCGCTGCACGTCACTCTGCTGTGCTTACTGCAGGGAGAAGATGCTGCTGCTGTGAGGGAGAGAATAGGACATAATCTTTAATCAGAGCGCCAATTGAACCCAGCGATATACATAGATTTAGTTGTGTGGGTGCAGTGCACAATCGTTGTACCTTGCCCTGAGCCCAGTGACAGAGAAAAATAACTTTTATCCGTCTGTTAGTTATGTGGGTGGCGGCGGCCATTTTATGCAAGCTCAGTGCACCAGCACTGCATATGTGCTTTTGTGACATTCAAATCCAAGCTTGAAATACTGCAATAATAATCTGGTTTTTAAAAAACACCCTTTTTTGGCAATATCCTACATCTGGTGCCTTTGCAGCATTAGTCAGTGTGCAATTTAAGCTAGAAATACAGCTATATAAACACCCTTTTTGGGCCAAATACACAATTTTACAGCTCTTGCTGCATCTGCACATGTGAAATTCAAGCGTTATATACAGCTGTCATATTATGTTAGTAAAAAAAAAACACCCTTTTTGGGCAAAATACTTAATATTGCAGCCCTTGCTGCATATTTTATTGTTAAAAACAAGTTTGAAATACTTCAATAATTTTGTGGCTTTGAAAAAACAACCAATTTTTGGCAATAATCTTCATCTTGGGCCTCTGCAGCATTAGTCAGTGTGCAATTTAAGCTACAAATACAGCTATAATTTTCTGGGTTTTAGAAAACACCTTTTATGGCCAAAATACATAATTTTACAGCCCTTGCTGCATCTGCACGTGTGACATTCAAGCCTTATATACAGCTGTCATATTCTGTTAGTAAAAAAACACCCTTTTAGGACAGAATACTTAATATTGCAGCCCTTGCTGCATCTGTGATTGTTAAAAACAAGTTTAAAATACTAAATAAATATGTAAGTCGGATGCACAGGGTGGTAGACACACCAAAAAAGGGTGCTCTCAGTCCTACAGCGTCACCCCGCTGTTAAAAGGCAATTGGATATGAAGAAAATGACTGGGCACACCTAAGGATACTTAGTTGCTAATGTTTATTAGATAAAAGGACAATAAATGTAGTGGAGTAAATATTATACAATATAAACTTGCGACAGTAAAGTTATGTGGCAACACTTCATATAAAATTCTGTATGTTTGTAGTTGACGTGCGCATTTAATCACTATAGTAATGAAATAGCATCTGTGACTAAAAGCTGCACTCCAGATACAAAATAGAAATAAGTAAATAGATGGAATTAATGCATAGAAGACGACCTCATATAAAAGCAACAATGTATATAAGTGAAATGTAATATAACATAGACCAGTAAAATTTAGATATAAGTGTTGGTCTTGATAAAAATAAGAGCCGCAAATTGAAGGTAAAAATGCAATATGATATATTCTCCTAAAATATGTGGACTAAAAAGTAGAGATTCACTGTCCTGGAAAAATCATGAAGTTCCAGGTAAGGCAGGTGTCAGTTCAATATATCAAAAACGGACCCTGACAGGACAAAGATGCAGTTTATAGTGAATGGTGTCTTACACCGTAGGTGACTCGGCGGCGTCCCGCTTTCAGTCAGAGAGGAATCCCTTAGAAAGATGGTAAACAAGTTTAGGAACAGTCTTACCGGTTTTTGGAGGTTCCTCACGTGTGGAAGGAGCCTCAGCTGTCTATCGGAACTTTGCTGTTTTCCGCTGTAATCAGGTAGAACCCCCGATAGATGTTTTGGGTCACCTGTTAGTTGTTAGTTTGCTGCACGCGGTCCCGCTTGTTACACGCGGTTGCGATATCGCAGCTCCCGATGAGCAGTTTCAGACCAGCTTTATAAAGACGGTGTAGACTTGTTCCTCAATAGAGTCGGTGTGGTGCACTCACACAAAGTAGAGCTTGGGGGGTCAGACCAGACGCGTTTCGGGGCTAAGATATCCCCTTCTTCAGTGGCTATCCGACCTCCCCAAAAGACCTTTCTTTTATGCTCCACAAAGGAGCTTTGCAAAACCCGGTTCGTGTTCTGATACCGGAAGTCCTGTAGAAGTGATTGTTCCATCAAACATTATGTATTTTCTTTTTCGATATAGTAAAGCGGCTTATCTTGTTCCATTTATTTCAACCATTAGTTATGTATGTCCACATCTATAAATATCATATTTAGTTATTGTGTTAAATAGCATTAGGATAACCTTGCGGTTCACTTGCGGTTTGTTTTAAATATATGTTGGGACTGCAGAGCCGACTAAACAAATAGTGTTTGCATGTATAAAAATACAAATACAAGGAAAACGTTCCATAAACATTACCAGTACATATATAAATATCTATATAGTTTAAAATACTTCAATAATTTTCTGGCTTTGTAAAAACACCCATTTTTGGCAATAAACACTATTTTGGGCCTCTGCCGCATTAGTCAGTGTGCAATTTAAGCTAGAAATACAACTATAATTTTTGGGTTTTAAAAAACACCCTTTTTGGGCAAAATACTCAATTTTACAGCCCTTCATGCATCTTCACGTGTGAAATTCAAGCCTTATATACAGCTGTCATATTCTGTTAGTAAAAAAACACACTTTTTGGACAAAATACTTAATATTGCAGGCCTTGCTGCATCTGTGATTGTTAAAAACAAGTTTGAAATACTTCAATCATTTTCTGGCTTTGTAAAAACACCAATTTTTGGCAATAACCTTCATCTTGGGCCTCTGCCGCATAAGTCAGTGTGCAATTTAAGCTAGAAATACAGCTATAATTTTCTTGGTTTTAAAAAAACAAAGTTTTTGGGCAAAATACACAATTTTACAGCCCTTGCTGCATAAAAACTTGTAAAATTCAAGTGTTATATACTGCTGTCTTATTCTGTTATTACAAAAACACCCATTTTGGGCAAAAAACTTAATTTTGCAGCCTTTGTTGCATATGTCATTGTGAGATTCACCCTTTAGATACTGTGGTTCTATTCTTCTATAAAAAAAATACATTTTGGGCAAAAAACTTAACTTTGCAGCCTTTGCTGCATATATCATTGTGAGATACACCCTTTAGATACTGTGGTTCTATTCTGCTATTAATAAAACACCCATTTTGGGCAAAAATCTTTAATTGCGGCCTAGTCTGCATCTGTACGTGTAAGTTACACACTTTAGAAAATGTGGTTCTATTCTACTTTAAAAAAAAAAACAAAACACCCATTTAGGGCAAGAGCCTAAATTTGAGAAATATGAGGAGAACGTTAAATAAGGGACTTGGCCCCTGTCGTGGTGCTGCTGGTGGAGCTCCTGTTGCAAGGAAAGGACGTGGTCGATCTGTGCCAGCTACACCCACAAGTGAAAACCCTTCCTCAGGTGTGAGTAGGTGACAGAACCTGCAGCTGTATTTGGTCGGGCCTATTGCGGCTCTACGAATGGTGAGGCCAGAACAAGTACAGACGATAGTAGATTGTGTTGCTGACAGTGCCTCCAGTTCCTTCACATTGTCTCACACTGAAAGTCTCCTGCTGAAAGATCAGAGTTGGCAATTGCAGCCGATGTCCATCAGTCTTTCACCTCACCCCCTTGCAAATCAGCCAAGCAGTCTGAGCCCCAAGTCATGCAGCAGTCTTTTCTGCTTTTTGATGACTCTGTTAGCAGGGTTTCCCAGGGCCATCCACCTAGTCCTGCGCCAGAAGTGGAAGAGATTGAGTGCACCAATGCCCAACCACTTATGTTTCAAGATGAGTAAATGGGAGGACCATCGCAGCACGTCTCGGATGATGACGAAACACAGGTGCCAACTGCTGGGGCTTTCGAAAGTGTGCAGACCGACAAGGAGGGCAGGGGTGAAGACTGCGTGGAAGATG
The DNA here is from genome assembly GCF_905171765.1 of Bufo bufo. NCBI lineage: Eukaryota > Metazoa > Chordata > Amphibia > Anura > Bufonidae > Bufo > Bufo bufo. The sequence continues at coordinate 746,847,368 of NC_053390.1, read as the reverse complement.
ATGTGGAGGACGATGAGGTCCTCGACCCCACATGGAATCAAGGTCATGCGAGTGAACAGTGTAGTTCGGAGGAAGAGGCGGTGGTCGCACAGAGCCACCAGCACAGCAGAAGAGGGAGCAGGGTGCAAAAGCAGAGCGGCCGTACCCTAGACAGTACGCCTGCTACTGCCCACCGCAGCAAGGGACCGAGCACACCAAAGCCAGCTCCAAGGAGTTCCCTGGCGTGGCAGTTTTTTCAGACAATGTGCTGAGGACAAGACATGAGTGGTTTGCACTCTGTGCAATCAGAGCCAGAAGCGAGGCATAAATGTTCTCAACCTGAGCACAACATGCATGATCAGACATCTACTAAGTGCAAAGCACAAGCTGCAGTGGAGTAGACACCTCAAAAACCAAGAAAGGTCTTTGGCTCCTTCTGCTTCCTCTTCTGCTGCAGTTGCGACCTCTTCATCAACCTCTGGAGTGACAGTGCCACCTGCCACCCCGCAAACAGAGGATCTGCCAGCAACACCACCATCTGGGTCGCCAAGCATCTCCACAATGTCCCATGGAAGCGTTCAGCTCTCCATCTCCCAAACACTGGAGCGGAAGAGGAAGTGCCCCCCTACCGACCCGCGATCCCTGGCCCTGAATGCCAGCATTTCAAAATTTCTGTCCTTTGAAATGCTGTCATTCAGTCTGGTGGAGACTGAGAGTTTTAAAAGCCTTATGGCTGTGGCTGTCCCACAGTACGTCATGCCCAGACACCACTACTTTTCCAGGCGTGCCCTCCCTTCCCTGCACAACCAAGTGGGGGACAAAATCAGATGTGCACTGCGCAACGCCATCTGTGGCAAGGTGCACCTCACTACGGTTACGTGGAGCAGTAAGCAAGGTCAGGGACCTGCACCCACAAACACCAGGCACACAATTGTCCAGCCAGGGCATAGTTCTGGAGTATGACGAGGTGGAGGATGAGGAGGAGATGGAGGTTGAGGAACCTTGTTCACAGCAGGTTGGCACCCTGACCAGCTCATGGCCATCACAGGTGCGTGGCTGGGGGTATACAGAGGACACAGACGATACACCTCCCACAGAGGACAACTTTTCTTTGCCTCTGGGCAGTCTGGCACACATGAGCGATTACATGCTGCAGTGTCTCCGCAATGACCGCCGAGTTGCCCACATTCTAACTTTTGCTGATTACTGGGTGGCCACGCTGCTGGATCCCCATTACAAGGACAATGTACTGTTCCTAATTCCATCACTGGAGTGTGATCGTAAAATGCACGAGTACAAGCGCACGCTGGTAGACGCGCTGCTGGTGGCATTCCCACCTGACAGCGGGGGCACAGTGGAAGCACAAGGCGAAGGCAGAGGAGGAGGAAGAGGTTGCCAACGTAGCTGGGGCACCGCCAGCACCTTTAGTAGGCAGGGTTAGCATGGCCGAAAAGTGGAAAAGCTTTGTCAGCACGCCACAACAACCAGCACCAAGAGCTGATATGGAACGTCTTAGCAGGAGGCAGCATTTTACCAACATGGTGGAGCAGTATATGTGCACACGCCTACACGTACTGAATGACGGGTCTGCACCCTTCAACTTCTGGGTGTCCAAATTGGGCACATGGCTTGAGCTTGCCCTTTACGCCTTGGAGGTGCTGACCTGCCCTGCAGCCAGTGTTTTATCTGAACGTGTGTTTAGCATGTCAGGGGGCGTTATCACAGACAAGCGCAGCTGCCTGTCCACAGCCAATGTGGACAATCTCACGTTCATTAAAATGAACCAGGCATGGATACCACAGGACTTGTCCGTAACTTGTGCAGAATAGACATGTATACCGGCCTTACCCAGCCATTGTTATACTACAGCACAATTGCGCATTCTTGTATTTTTGATATTTCCCACTCTTTTGGGATGTACCCTAACAACAAAATATAAAATTAAAACCAAAAACCAGTGTTGGCTACCTCGTCCTCCTCCACCACCGATTCCACCTTCACTGATACGTCCACCTCCTCCTCAAGCTCCTACTCCATATGAACCTCCACCTCATAAAACAAATATTTTTTTTATTCTTACGTATTTTATTTTATGTCACCTCACTAATTTGTCTGTTACATTTTCAGGTGAAATTAACCAATTTTTGACTGTAAAAGACCCTTGCTCTACCTAGTAGACAGGTTAATACATTTCACTAATTTTCTGTTACATTCTTGGGTGTTATTTTACAATTTTTGACGTGAATAAACCCCTGCTCTGCATAGGTGACAGGAACCGAATTTTTAAAAAAGAATCTGTTCCCTTGGTGGTTGACATTAACCCATATCTGGCGATGAAAAACTACTACTCTGCATAGGTGACAGGGACTTAAATTTCAAAAATTAGTCTTATTTTTTTTTTTGTTTCTCTTTTTTATTTAGTCCAGTAAAGTACAAAAAGAGCAGTAATAATACATTTAACAATTACATAATAGAAACATCAGGCATCAACCAAGAGGAAGTAAGAGTGCTTAATACAATTGCACCGATAAAAGTAGTAGGGTATTCGTTCCCCTGCCACTAAAACATCCCCTACATGGAGATACTTGACCTATCTATCCAGTACATTAGAGTAATTAGCACATTACTTATATTACCTTTAAACCTTTATTCCTTATTTCCCCCCGCCCCCCCATCCCACACCTCCCAAACCCGTATCCCCCCACCCTATATCTACCGGGAAGGGGGAGGGGAGGGGGAGGACAAATAACAAATAGGTAAAAAAAAAAAAAAAAAAATAAAATAAAAATAAAATAAATATATATATATATATATATATATATATATATATAGTAACAGAAGTTCAGGGCAGCACACCTTGTGATGGATGATTGGGTGCCAGCGGTAATATCACCTTACCAAGGTGTATAATGCAAAATAAATGAAGACACCGCGGCACATCCATTGGTGAAAAAGTGTGGACCTTTATTCACCAATGCGACGTTTCGGTCCGCTTACTGGGACCCTTCTCTGCTTGAGAAGGGTCCCAGTAAGCAGACCGAAACGTCGCATGGGTGAATAAAGGTCCACACTTTTTCACCAACGGATGTGCCGCGGTGTCTTCATTTATTTAATATATATATATTTCTATATCTATTTATATGTTTTAACCACTGAGCCTAAATTTTCTCATGTCTATAACCTATGTTACTCTTAATGTATCCTACTCTTTCTATTATACGATTGGAGTTCATCAAATTTTCCCATTCTTTTATTGTTGGTACCTCAGGGCGCATCCATCTTCTTGCTATCAATAAACGAGCTATAAAACATGATTTATATAACATAATTTCATTCTCCTTTGATAGCTCATGGGAAGTTTCACCCAAAATACATACAGAAGCCGTCCATTGGATTTTGAAACTAAAAATATCCCCAATTAGTTCAATCAGACTGCACCAGAATGGTTGAATCTTTGGGCACCTCCACCACATATGGATAATATCCGCTTTATTATTCATACATCTAGGACATAGTCCGGGCGTTTTAACTGAAACTTTCTTGAGCCATTTTGGTGTTATATATAAACGGTGTAATATCATAAACTGAGTTACCCTATGAGAGGGGTTCCTCAGATATGGTTTAAAACACCAAAATTTTCCCCACTGATCGTCTGTTATTATCCCTATATCATTCTCCCATTTTGATTTACTATTACAAATGAATCCCTCACTTCTAGTTTCTCGTATCTTTTTATACAAGCTTGACACCAATTTGTGCTTACCTTTCCAGCCTAGTATATAATTAATCACCTCATGTGGTTTTATCACTATATCTTCCTTTTTTATAACCGTTTTGACAATATCCACCATCTGAATATATCTAAAATAACTTTGTCTATCTTCCCTTACATTCATTAATAATGTGTCCCTATCCTTCAGTGTTTCATTTTGAAAATATTGTGAAATATGCCATAAACCCTTATCAGTCCAATAAATGGCCTCTTTCAAAAAGGTAGCATTACCTAACCTCCTATTATACCATAACGGTGTGACTTTAATCTGCCCCTCTAAATTCAGTGACTTTTTGACTTTACTCCATACCCTCACCAATAATTTTACCAATGGGATTTTATATAAGTGCATACTTTCCAGTTGTCCTGATTCGAGTAATGTGAATATATCCGGTAAGCCACCCTCACTCTTATATACCAAATGGCTCAGAAAGTCCACCTGTGTCCAATTCATCATTGTTGCAATATTAGCTACCATATAGTACAATCTGATATCTGGGATCTCTAGTCCTCCTTGTTCGTAAGATCTTGTAAGCCAATATATCTTTTTGCTTACCCTTTTGTTTGACCAGATTAATACATTGAATAATTTCTCTATGTCATGAAAAACCGATTCCCCAAGTAAATGGGACTGTTTCTAATGACGTAGAGCAACTGATGTACTAATATCATTTTAATTAGTCCAATTCTATCTGCTTTGTTTATTGGTAGTTTATTCCAGACTTTAATTCTCTCCTTCATCTTATCAAGTAATGGTTTAATGTTCAATGCTATAAATTTATTAGGGTCCTTAGATATTTCCAAGCCTAAATATTTGAAACTGTCCTGGGGACTAAGAATCTTTAATTTTGCCTCTGAGATCACATTCTTGTCATTCAGTGGAAGCAGGTCGATTTATCCCAGTTAATTAGTATACCCGATTGTCTACCAAACTTCTCCACCAGCGACATAACACATTGCAGATCCTTATTTGTATCATCCAGGAAGAAGAGCAGATCATCTGCATATAGAGAGATTTTGTCCTCACTCCCCCTTAGTCCAAAGCCCCGCAAATCCACGTCCTGCCTGACCTTTATAGCAAGGATTTCTATTGCCAGGGCAAAAACCAAGGGGGAGAGAGGACAACCCTGTCTCACCCCTCGTTCTATACAGAAGCTATCAGATAATGTACCATTAACTGATATTCTGGCTTTGGAATCTTTATACATAATCTTCATCCAGTCTATAAAGCCTGGGCCAATACCAAATTTTGTCATAGCTTCCCATACAAAGTCCCAGTTCACAGAGTCAAATGCTTTATGCGCATCTAATGATAGAATAGAGCACAATTCTTTATTATTCTCTGTAAACTGGATATTTGCAAAGACCCTAAGCAAGCCCATTGTTGTAGACCTATCCAGAATGAATCAGTTTTGGTCCTCATGGATCAGATGTACTATGACCTTCCTCAACTTTTTCGCCCAAATCCTAGCCAGAATTTTACAGTCATTATTCATGAGTGAAATTGGGCTGTACGATATGGGATCCAATCGGTCCTTATCTTTTTTGGGGATTAAAATAATTGTCGCGTCTCCCATAGACTCTGGGAGACATCCTGTACCTTTTGAGTATTCAAATACTTCCATAAGTCTATTTGCCCAGAATTCTTTATCTCTTTTATATAATTCATTTGGAATACCGTCCGGGCCTGGTGTTTTACCAGATGGTGCTTCATTTATTGCTACTAATATCTCCTTTACGGATATAGGTCGATCTAATGCTGTCTGTTGATCATCATTGAGTTTTGGGGTTCCTATTTCTCGCACATATTTTATCATCTCTTCTCCATGTATCTGGGTTTTTACTGAGTGCAGCTCTTTATAAAAGGTCTTGAATATATCCCGTATTTTTTCCTGATCATTATATACAGTAGTAGGCCATCTTTTCCTCTAATTGCGGCAATATTCTCAACAGCCTCCATGTTCTTAATTATTTTAGATAGGACTTTACCCGGTTTACCTCCTTCCCAGTAATTCCTAGTTTTGACAAATAATTCTTTATTCTGCGCCCTTTCCTTGATGTAGGTATCATAATTATTAACCGCTTTTATCCACTCGTCTTTGGTTTCCTGTGTTTTTTCCCTTGTCATCTGTGCCTCCTTATTTATCACCTTAGTTCTTAAATCTTCCTCTTTTTTGTTATATCCTTTTTTAAGCTCAATAATCTTTTTATTTATCAATCCTCTTATATAGGCCTTAGCAGTGTCCCAAACCACATTCACCCCAGCTGTATCCTTATTAATTTGAAAAAAGAAAGTCAAATCCTTTAATATTTGATCTTCTTTACCTATTAAATTGAGCCATATGGGATTTATCATGTAGTTTTTACGCTTCCCTTTCAGATTCTTGACTTTCAAACCCACCTTTACCAATACTGGAGAGTGATCTGAGATGCATCTCGGTTCATACAAGACCCTTATATTTTTTTTGTAGTGTTAACTGATTACCAAATATCAAGTCTATTCTTGACAAAGAATCGTAGCTCTTACTATAACATGAGTACTGTTTTGCTTCTGGATTCTGAATCCTCCATATGTCCCCCCACCCAAATTCTTGCATTAGTTTTTTCAGCGGAGTAACTACCGTTTTTTTAGGGTTTTCACTTTTTGTTACTCTATCTAAGTCATTATTCATTGTGCAGTTAAAATCACCCATTAATATTAATAAAGAGTCACCTTTGTCTAACAGAAACTCATATAGTTTTAAGAGCACCTCGTGTCTATAAGGTGGGGGAATGTATACCCCAGCCAGTACACATTTTACATTTTCAAAATATCCGTATAAAAATATATACCGTCCCTCCACATCAATGTTCGTCGAGATTATAGAACACATTATATCCTTGTGTATAATAATGCTAACCCCCCTGCTATACCCATTGAACACAGAGTGGAATTGGTGAGCTATCCATTTTCTTTTAAACAAGTTTAGTCTGTCACTAACCATATGAGTCTCTACCAGACAATCAAGCGCTGGAAGATATCTCCCAATGATATCAAATACTGCAAAAAAAAATAAAAAATTCTCCCCGAGGCCTCTCACATTCCAACATAAAAGTTTAGTGTAGATCATATTTTTTTACTTCTCATAGTATATATCCAAGGACCAGTCTTTAATTGTCCATTTCCTTCGATTCTTCTGCTTTAATAACTTTTCCCATATTTCCGCAAAATTTAATTTTGTCCATTTATCTCCCTTGAATGTGGACTCTCTTTCTTACGCTCCCTCTCCGGCATGGAACCCTGATTCGCTGATAACCGTGATCAACATGGTAGGCTCAGAAAAGAACATCAAAAGCTGATAGAGAAGATATCCAAATGGATCGTGGACATCACGGCGACATAGTTGGGCAGTTTGTGTGCACACGCCTACACGAACTGACTGATGGGTCACCAAATTGGGCACATGGCATGATCTTGCCCTTTTCGCCTTCCAGGTGCTGGCCTGCCCTGCAGCCAGTGTATTGTCTGAACGTGTGTTAAGCATGACTGGAGGAGTTTATCACAGGCTATATTTCCCAATGTTTTGGGGTGTACCCTAATTTAAAAAAAATAAAAATACATTTAAAACCAAAAAGCAGTGTAGTCTACCTCCTCCTCCTCCACCGCCGCTTCCACCTACACCACCACATCCACCGTCTCCTCAACCTCCTACTCCATATGGACCTCGTCCTATAAGATCAAGATTATTATTTTTTATTTTTAAGTATTTTATGTTATTTTAAGTCCCTATCCACATTTGTTTGCAGAGCACTTGCCATGCTCTTAACCACATTTTGAAGACATTTGCAGCCCTCTAGCCCTTTCCATGACATTTTTTGAAATATTTTAGTGCTCAAAAGTCCGGGTCCCCATTGACTTCAATGGGGTTTGGGTTCGGGGTCAAGTTCGGGTCAAGTTCGCATCCAGGTGTCCGCTCAACTCTACTCTTCATCCTCCACCGTATCCTCAGGCTCAACTGCAGCGACAATTCACAGTGCATGTCCAGCATACCACATGCGCAGGGCATGGCGGTGTCATGCTGTTCTTTCTGCACCTCATTTGCCTGGGCGAACGGAGTTACACAGGGGAGGAACTGCTCCGTGTCCTTCATCAAAAAATTGATTCCTGACTTTCTCCACAACAACTCAAAATCAGAATTATGGTGACTGACAACGGGAAGAACATGGTTTCGGCACTGCGTCGAGCAGGCCTGAGCTATACGTCCTGTATGGCACACATGTTCAATCTGGTTGTCAAGCGGTTCCTGAAGTTTTCCACCCATCTTCAAGCCATCCTAAAAATGGCCAGGAAATTTTCATGCACTTCAGCCACTCCTACACCGGAAAGCACACCCTCATTGAGCTGCGGGGGCAGAACGGCATCCCCCAACATAGGCTAACATGTGACGTTTACACCCATTGGAATTCCACTCTCGATATGTTAGACCGACTATACGAACAGAGAAAGGCCATAAACAATTTCTTGATGATCCAAGCGGACAGGAGTACTCCTCTGTGTAACTTTGATGTCAGCCAGTGGCAGCTCATGTGTGACACCTGCCGTTTACTCCGGCCCTTTGAGGAGGCCACGTTATTTCTCAGTCACCAGGACTATGGGATGAACAACGTCATTCAACTGCTTCATGTCCTGGAACAGATGCTGGTAAATCTGGCTGGTCAGGGGACTGGAGACGTGGCACCTAAATCTCACGGCCACATGAGCCCTGTGGGAGCTGAACTGGAGGAGGAGAAGTAGGAGGAAGAGGACATTGGAGTACAAGCAATTGTGTAGCAAAATGGGTGGTTTTTACACACAGGTGAAAGGAGAGGAGGAGCAGGAACAGCCAGAGGAGCTCCAGGGCGATGAGGAAGATGAGGCAGCGCACCCAGACACACCATGGTAGTATGCAGTAAAGATTGAGGCAGTGAGTCCCTCCGAGTCACTTGCACAAATGGCCCGATGCATGCTCACTTGCTTGCGTAGTGACAGCCGAATTGTCAGCATTCGCCAGAGGGATGACTTCTGACTCTCCACCTTGTTGGACCCTCGCTACCGGTCCAAAATGGGGGCCTTTTTTACACCCGCTGAGAGGGAGGACAAACTGAAGTACTATAGAGACATCCTATGTAGTGAGTTGGCCACTGCCTATCTGCGCCATAGTCCATACTCTCAGTTCCAGCTCCATCAGCAGCAACTTGAGTCTAGAGTCGCTGATGAGTAGCTTTCTTTACCCGCCTAGTGAAGAAACTACTCACCAGCAGCAGCTAGACCTGGAGCGGGTGACAGCATCATAATAGTAGATGAGGCATGTAGCCAGAAGAAACCGGTCTCTTTTGTCAAAGTGTTGGTGTGGCACCATGGATGATCTACTCTAATGCATCAGGCATTGAAGTGTGAAAATCCTGCCTGATCTACGCCTCATTCATCTTGGCAAAGGTCAGTCTCTCCAGATTTTGGGTGCACAGACGAGTCCTTCTTGGGGTAACTATGGCCCCCACCACACTAAACACCCGCTCTTATGCCACACTACTGGCAGGGCAGGACAGCTTTTCCAGGGTAAACTCTGCCAGTTGCAGCCACAATCCAGTTTGGCTGCCCAGTAGTCCAGTGGATCTTCAATGTGGGGTGGCAGGGTGCTGTCTAAGTATACAATGACCTGCTGGTTCAGGTCCTGCTCCAGGTCTAGCTGCTGCTGCTGAGTAGTTTCTTCACTAGGAGGCTAAGCGACGCTAGGCTCAAGTTGCTGCTGATGGAGCTGGAACTGCTCCTACTCCCCCACACTGCCACAGCAGTCATGGCAGAGGAATGTGAGTGCAGAGGGCTCCCCGGTCAGACCTGCGAGAGGATGGACGATGGCGCAGATAGGCAGTGGCCAATTGACTAGATAGGATGTCTCTATAGTAGTTCAGTTTGTCCTCCCTCTCAGCGGGTGTAAAAAGGCCCCCATTTTACTCCAGTAGTGAGGGTCAAACAAGATGGAGAGCCAGAAGTCATCCCTCTGTCGAATGGTGACATTTCAGCTGTCACTACACAAGCAAGTGAGCATGCATCAGGCCATTTGTGCAAGTGACTCGGAGGGACTCCCTGCCTCCATCTCCACTGCATTCTGCCACAGTGTGTTTGGGTCCACTACATCATCTTCCTCATTGCCCTGTAGCTCCTCTGGCTGCTCCTGTAATGCCCCAGAGTGGCATTACCACTTCTGCACCCCACTACTTTCTTTATTGGTTAACCTAGTTTCATCTGTGTATTTATTGCAGGACCTTCACACTGTGCATTTCCTAGTTTGTAACTGTTTAAGTGTAATATGCCTGGTTTAACAGCAGATGGCGGCAAACATGGCAGAGCTACAGGTACAGAGAATGGAGCTTTCTTTCTTTCTTTCATTCTAACCTCCCTCTGTGGTGTTGTGGGCGTTTTTCCCACTTGCTGCCGGGAGGGAGGAGTTTAGTTTAGAGTCAGTTCAGCTTACCCTCATCCAAGGGGAGGAAGAAGGTGCCCGTCCCTGTTTGACATGGCTTTGCCCAGGCCAGCTGGAGCACCTTTAGCTTAGTTGGATATAGAGGCAGAAGCTGGAAGCCTCTGAAGCCAGGAGTAAAGTTCCCTGAACCAGTTTAGAGTCTAACTACAAGAAGGAAGTTGTTGCATACAGCAAAGGCTAAGTGATACAGCTAGCCTGTCATTACAGCAGAGCCAGAGAGCAACAAACGTAGCAGAGAGGAGTTTGCCTGCCACATTTAATGCCAAAACCTGCTGGAACCAAGACAAAGCCTGATTCTGTTTGGATAAACGTTTATTCAAGTAAAGCTGTTATCAATTTCATCACAAGGTGCGCCCAACGACAGAATTTGGCGTTTTCGAACAGGATCAGAACAGGAACAATCTGTGTGCCCTTCAATTAGAAACCGGATTCCAAAAAAGTTGGGACACTATACAAATCGTGAATAAAAACTGAATGCAATGCTGTGGAGGTGCCAACTTCTAATATTTTATTCAGAATAGAACATAAATCACGGAACAAAAGTTTAAACTGAGAAAATTTACCATCTTAAGGGAAAAATATGTTGAATCAGAATTTCATGGTGTCAACAAATCCCAAAAAAGTTGGGACAAGGCCATTTTCACCACTGTGTGGCATCTCCCCTTCTTCTTACAACACTCAACAGACGTCTGGGGACCGAGGAGACCAGTTTCTCAAGTTTAGAAATAGGGATGCTCTCCCATTCTTGTCTAATACAGGCCTCTAACTGTTCAATCGTCTTGGGCCTTCTTTGTTGCACCTTCCTCTTTATGATGCGCCAAATGTTCTCTATAGGTGAAAGATCTGGACTGCAGACTGGCCATTTCAGTACCCGGATCCTTCTCCTACGCAGCCATGATGTTGTGATTGATGCAGAATGTGGTCTGGCATTATCTTGTTGAAAAATGCAGGGTCTTCCCTGAAAGAGATGACGTCTGGATGGGAGCATATGTTGTTCTAGAACCTGAATATATTTTTCTGCATTGATGGTGCCTTTCCAGACATGCAAGCTGCCCATGCCACACGCACTCATGCAACCCCATACCATCAGAGATGCAGGCTTCTGAACTGAGCGTTGATAACAACTTGGGTTGTCCTTGTCCTCTTCGGTCCGGATGACATGGCGTCCCAGATTTCCAAAAATAACTTTGAATTGTGACTCGTCTGACCACAGAACAGTCTTCCATTTTGCCACACTCCATTTTAAATGATCCCTGGCCCAGTGAAAACGCCTGAGCTTGTGGATCTTGCTTAGAAATGGCTTCTTCTTTGCACTGTAGAGTTTCAGCTGGCAACAGCGGATGGCACTGTGGATTGTGTTCACTGAAAATGGTTTCTGGAAGTATTCCTGAGCCCATTCTGTGATTTCCTTTACAGTAGCATTCCTGTTTGTGGTGCAGTGTCGTTTAAGGGCCCGGAGATCACGGGCATCCAGTATGGTTTTACGGCCTTGACCCTTACGCACAGAGATTGTTCCAGATTCTCTGAATCTTCGGATGATGTTATGCACAGTTGATGATGATAGATGCAAAGTCTTTGCAATTTTTCACTGGGTAACACCTTTCTGATATTGCTCCACTATCTTTCTGCGCAACATTGTGGGAATTGGTGATCCTCTACCCATCTTGGCTTCTGAGAGACACTGCCACTCTGAGAAGCTCTTTTTATACCCAATCATGTTGCCAATTGACCTAATTAGTGTTAATTGGTCTTCCAGCTCTTCGTTATGCTCAAATTTACTTTTTCCAGCCTCTTATTGCTACTTGTCCCAACTTTTTGGGGATTTGTTGACACCGTGAAAATTGGAATCAACGTATTTTTCCTTTAAAATGATACATTTACTCGGATTAAACGTTTGATCTGTCATCTACGTTCTATTACAAATAAAATATTGACATTTGCCATCTCCACATCATTGCATTCAGTTTTTATTCACAATTTGTTTAGTGTCCCAACTTTTTTGGAATCCGGTTTGTATATAGCCTACCGGATGTAGAAAAAAACCTTTAAAAATGACATTATTACATTTACTGTGGAGCAGCAGGCGCAAAACTGTGCTCGCCAGCATCCGAAGGGTTAATCCACCATTTTTATCAGCCATGGTGCAGTTTTTTCTGGCCTAGTCAGTGCAGGAAAGTAAAGTAACGTTCCTATCTGGAGCGGGAAGGCCTAGCCCTGTCTACAGGGAGCGATATTACGGTGCAGGTAGAGGAAGTGGAAGCTCCTCCCTTGAAGCCCCTCCTTCATCACCAGTGTGTGCTGGCCAGAGAGGAAACAAGATGGCGCGTCCTCATCAACCAAACTGGGGCGGCATCTGTTGGGGTAATGAAGTGCCCGAGATGCAGGCAGCACCCAGAGAGATGTTCATCTCTCAAGTACAACGGCCACTGAAAGGTAAAGAGGTAGTATTCCCTACGCCGGCTGGTGTGGTGGAGGCAGCTGGAGTTACCACTCCGCCGCCCAGGAAGCATGGCTCTTTTGAAGGACTAAATCACATGGTCCCCAGAGAGATTACGGCCCATGGGGGAAATATGTGGCAATATCAGAAAGCTATTGAGGACTGGGCAGTCAGGGCATGGGATCGACCCCAGCCCAGGGACTTGATTTTTGAGAGGAGGACTGGGAGCATGGTGTGGTTCTCAGATGATAGGGGTCTGGCTTCATCCAAGATGACAAGACCGGGCAGGAGCTGTATGTCAACAGGCACTCTGTGAAGTGCCGTTACCTTCCTCAGGCCGCGCCACAGCCTCTATAAGGGGGACACCGTAGAACACACCCCCATGGAGTCCCTTCAGGGTCCATTTGCTGTTGCTGTAATCTGCCTCTAGAAACCTCTGGTCCTGTTGTCAGCACCAGAGGTATGGCCGGATGACCCAGTTGCAACAAGAAAAGTGTGCTGTCTGCTAGAGTCGGCAGACAGTTGCTCCGCTTCCGAGAACGACCTCATCCCAGGGTTGCCTACTCCACTTGAGAGATGGGAGGAACACCATACCACCAACCACCGACAATCAATTTTCCAGAAGAAAACATGGTTGAAATAAAAAAATGTCACCAATGAAAGGATATTAGAATTTGGTTCATACAGAATAAAGTCTACAATCACCCATCAATTTTCCCAAAAAAGCCTGTTTCACATAAAATATTTCACCACTACGTAATTCGGTCCATACCGCAAAAAGGGGTCTACAATCATCCATCAATTTTCCCGAAGAAACCATGGTTGAAATAAAAAATGTCACTAATGGAATTCGATTCATACAGAAGAAAGTCTACAATCACCCATTGATTTTCCCCAAAAACGCCGGTTTCACATAAAAAATTGCTGAATTGCTGAAATTGCTGAAAATGCTGAACGGCGAATACATGTTTTTTCGCTACTAATACGTGGCAAACAGGGCTGTAAAATATATCACTGCACCGCTGAATGTCAATTAGGCCCTCAATTTGTTCTACTTTTACACAACAGGCTTTTCAACAGATAAGTGCAATGCTGAACGGCAAATATATTTTTATTTCACCACTACTACATGGCAAACTGGGCTTTAGAGTATAGAACTGCACCGCACAGGGGCAATTAGGCCCTATTATTTTTAACCACCTCAGCTCCCCTAGCTTAAACACCCTTAATGACCAGACCACTTTTTACAATTCTGCACTACACTACTTTCACGGTTTATTGCTCGGTCATACAACTTACCACCCAAATGAATTTTACATCCTTTTCTTCTCACTAATAGAGCTTTCATTTGGTGGTATTTCATTGCTGCTGACATTTTTACTTTTTTTGTTATTAATCGAAATTTACCGAAATTTTTGCAAAAAAATTACATTTTTCACTTTCAGTTGTAATTTTTTTTAAAAAAAAACGACATTTCTATAAACATTTTTCTCTAAATTTATTATTCTACATGTCTTTGATAAAAAAAAATGCAATAAGTGTATATTTTTATTGGTTTGGGTAAAAGTTATAGCGTTTACAAACTATGGTACAAAAATGTGAATTTCCGCATTTTGAAGCAGCTCTGACTTTCTGAGCACCTGTCCTGTTTCCTGAGATTCTACAATGCCCAGAGAGGAGAAAAACCCCACAAATGACCCCATTTCGGAAATTAGACACCCTAAGGTATTCGCTGATGGGCATAGTGAGTTCATGGAACTTTTTATTTTTTGTCACAAGTTAGTGGAAAATTATGATTTTTTTTATTTTATTTTTTTCTTACAAAGTCTCATATTCGACTAACTTGTGACAAAAAATAAAAACTTCCATGAACTCACTATTCCCATTATGAAATACCTTGGGGTGTCTTCTTTCCAAAATTAGCTCACTTGTGGGGTAGTTATACTGCCCTGGCATTTTAGGGGCCCTAATGCGTGAGAAGTAGTTTGAAATTCAAATGTGTAAAAAATGTCCTGTGAAATCCTAAAGGTGCTCTTTAGAATTTGGGCCCCTTTGCCCACCTAGGCTGCAAAAAAGTGTCACATATGTGGTATCGCCGTACTCAGGAGAAGTAGGGCAATGTGTTTTGGGGTGTCTTTTTACATATACAGATGCTGGGTGGGAGAAATATCTCTCTAAAATTACAACTTTGTATAAAAAAATGGGAAAGGTTGACTTTTACAGAGATATTTATCTCACCCAGCATGGGTATATGTAAAAATACACCCCAAAACACATAGCCCTACTTCTCCTGAGTACGGCGATACCACATGTGTGACACTTTTTTGCAGCATAGGTGGGCAAAGGGGCCCAAATTCTAAAGAGCACCTTTAGGATTTCACAGGCCATTTTTAACACATTTGGATTTCAAACTACTTCTCACTCATTAGGGCCCCTAAAATGCCAGGGCAGTATAAATAGCCCACAAGTGACCCCATTTTGGAAAGAAGACACCCCAAGGTATTCCGTGAGGGGTATAGCGAGTTCCTAGAATTTTTTTTTTTTTGGCACAAGTTAGCGGAAAATGATGATTTTTTTTTTTTTCCTTACAAAGTCTCATATTCCACTAACTTGTGACAAAAAATAAAAACTTCCATGAACTCACTATGCCCATCACGGAATACCTTGGGGTGTCTTCTTTCCAAAATGGGGTCACTTGTGGGGTAGTTATACTGCCATGGAATTTTAGGGGCCCTAATGCGTGAGAAGTAGTTTGAAATTCAAATGTGTAAAAAATGTCCTGTGAAATCCTAAAGGTGCTCTTTAGAATGTGGGCCCCTTTGCCCACCTAGGCTGCAAAAAAGTGTCACACATGTGGTATCGCCATACTCAGGAGAAGTAGGGCAATGTGTTTTGGGGTATCTTTTTACATATACCCATGCTGGGTGAGAGAAATATCTCTGTAAAAGTCAACCTTTCCCATTTTTTTATACAAAGTTGTCATTTTAGAGAGATATTTCTCTCACCCAGCATGGGTATATGTAAAAAGACACCCCAAAACGCATTTCCCTACTTCCCCTGAGTACGGCGATACCAGATGTGTGACACTTTTTTGCAGCCTAGGTGTGCAAAGGGACCCAAATTCCTTTTAGGAGAGCATTTTTAGACATTTGGATTCCAGACTTCTTCTCACGCTTTAGGGCCCCTAAAATGCCAGGGCAGTATAAATACCACACGTATGACCCCATTTTGGAAAGAAGACACCCCAAGGTATTTTGTGAGGGGCATGGCGAGTTCATAGAATTAATTTTTTTTTGGCACAAGTTAGCGGAAATAGTTTTTTTTTTTTTTTATCACAAAGTCTCCCTTTCCGCTAACTTGTGACAAAAAGTTCAATCTTTCATGGACTCAATATGCCCTCAGCGAATACCTTGGGGTGTCTTCTTTCCAAAATGGGGTCACTTGTGGGGTATTTATACTGCCCTGGCATTTTAGGGGCCCTAAAGCATGAGAAGAAGTCTGGAATATAAATGTCTAAAAAATTTTACGCATTTGGATTCCGTGAGGGGTATGGTGAGTTCATGTGAGATTTTATTTTTTGTCACAAGTTAGTGGAATATGAGACTTTGTAAGAAAAAACTAATTGTGACAAAAAAAAAAATCTTCTATGAACTCGCCATGCCCCTCAAAAGTGATCTTTTTATAGCGCCGCAGCGATTTTACGGTGTTTTTGCAGTGATCATAAAAAAAAAAAAAAATTCTGTTACTGCGGAGGGGCGGACTGAACACAAGTGTGCGCACAAGATCAGGCCTGATCGGGAGAACACTGCGTTTTTTGTAGAGCCTATAGAGCATGTCCTATTCTTGTCCGCAATTGCAGACAAGAAAAGGCATTTTCTATATAGTTCTGGCAATGTGCAGATCTGCAAAATGCGGAAAGCACATTGCCGGTGTCCGTGTTTTGCGGATCTGCAGTGTCCGTGTTTTGCAGATCCGTGGACGTCTGAATGGAGCCTTAAAGGGGGTTGATCAATGACAGGGGGGTGATCAGGAAGTCTATATGGGGTGATCACCCCCCTGTAAGGCTCCATTCAGACGTCAGTATGTGTTTTGCGGATCCGCAAAACACATACTGACGTCTGAATGGAGCCTTACAGGGGGGTGATCAATGACAGGGGGGTGATCAGGGAGTCTATATGGGGTGATCACCCCCCTGTAAGGCTCCATTCAGACGTCCGTATGTGTTTTGCGGATCCGCGGATCAGTGTATCCGCAAAACACATACGGACGTCTGAATGGAGCCTTACAGGGGGGTGATCAATGACAGGGGTTATCAGGGAGTCTATATAGGGTGATCACCCCCCTGTCATTGATCACCCCCCTGTAAGGCTCCATTCAGACGTCCGTATGTGTTTTGCGGATCCGCGGATCAGTGTATCCGCAAAACACATACGGACGTCTGAATGGAGCCTTACAGGGGGGTGATCAATGACAGGGGTTATCAGGGAGTCTATATAGGGTGATCACCCCCCTGTCATTGATCACCCCCCTGTAAGGCTCCATTCAGACGTCCGTATGTGTTTTGCGGATCCGCGGATCCGTGGATCCGTGGGTCCGCGGATCCGCAAAACACATACTGACGTCTGAATGGAGCATTACAGGGGGGTGATCAGGGAGTCTATATGGGGTGATCACCCCCCTGTCATTGATCACCCCCCTGTCAGGCTCCATTCAGACATCTCTTTGTGTTTTGCGGATCCGTGGATCCGCGGATCCGCAAAACACATACGGACGTCTGAATGGAGCCTTACAGGGGGGTGATCAATGACAGGGGGGTGATCAGTCACAGAGGGGTGATCAGGGAGTCTATATGGGGTGATCAGGGGTTAATAAGAGGTTAATAAGTGACGGGGGGGTGTAGTGTAGTGGTGTTTGGTGCTACTTTACAGAGCTGCCTGTGTCCTCTGGTGGTCGATCCAAGCAAAAGGGACCACCAGAGGACCAGGTAGCAGGTATATTAGACGCTGTTATCAAAACAGCGTCTAATATACCTTTAAGGGGTTAAAAAAATCGGATCTACAGCCTGCCAGAGAATGATCGCAGCTGGCAGACTGCAGATCCACTAGATTACCTGCAGTTCCTGTGAACGCGTGCGCCTGTGTGCGCGCGTTCACAGGAAATCTCGCCTCTCGGCCGCCTCCGGATCGCGATCCTGCGTTAGGCGTCCGGAGGCGGTTAACTTTTACAGAACACAACAGGCTTTTCAACCGATAATGCAATGCTGAACGGCAATTTTTTTATTTATTTTGCCAATAAGGGACAGCAAACTGGGCTTTAGAATATTTCACTGCATCGCAGAACAGCAATTAGGCCCTACATTTTTTATACTTTTACACAGAAGGTTTTTCAACAGATAAGTGTAACGATGAACGGGGAATATATTTTTATTTCACCACTAATACACGGCAAACTGGGCTTCAGAATATACAGTTGTGTTCAAAATTATTCAACCCCAATGCTGTAAAGGGTTTTAGAGAATTTAGTGTACATTTGTAATTGTGTTCAGAATGAAATCTTACAAGGACTTTTTAAAGAACCAAATGCAACTAAAATGACATCAATTGTTTTTGTAATACAGTATTAAATGTTTTTTTTTTTTTGTGATTTCTTCATTGACACAATTATTCAACCTCTTAAAGACTACCACTCTTAAGAACAGAGGTTCATTCAAGTGTTTTCGATCAGGTATTGAAAACACCTGTGGATGTCAAGGAGCAGCAATCAAGCATAATAAGCACCAATTAGGCAGATTCAAAAGGACTGTGATACTCAGCTCCTTCTAGACATTTACTGGTGTGTTAACAAACATGGTGAAGTCAAGAGAATGGTCCAGGAAGACAAGACAAGAGGTGATTTCTCTTCACAGGAAGGGCAATGGCTATAAGAAGATTGCAAAGATGTTAAACATACCAAGAGACACCATAGGAAGCATCATTCGCAAATTCAAGGCAAAGGGAACTGTTGAAACGCTACCTGGTCGTGGCAGAAAGAAGA
The DNA here is from genome assembly GCF_905171765.1 of Bufo bufo. Classification (NCBI taxonomy): domain Eukaryota; kingdom Metazoa; phylum Chordata; class Amphibia; order Anura; family Bufonidae; genus Bufo; species Bufo bufo. The sequence goes on along the minus strand of NC_053390.1, from coordinate 746,828,647 downwards.
TGCTGACTTTGACTGCTGTGCGCTACCTGACGCGCAAAGTAGAGAAAAGTCCCCGTGTGACTGCTGAGGAACTGAAAAAATATTTGTCAGATGTGGGTACTGAAGTTTCAGCTCAGACAATAAGGCGCACACTGCGTAATGAAGGCCTCCATGCCAGAACTCCCAGGCGCACCCCCTTGCTGTCTCCAAAGAATAAGAAGAGTCGACTGCAGTATGCCAAAAGTCATGTGGACAAACCACAAAAGTTTTGGGATAGTGTTCTGTGGACTGATGAAACAAAATTAGAACTGTTTGGGCCCATGGATCAACGCTATGTTTGGAGGAGGAAGAACAAGGCCTATGAAGAAAAGAACACCTTGCCTACTGTGAAGCATGGCGGGGGGTCAATCATGCTTTGGGGCTGTTTTGCTTCTACAGGTACAGGGAAGCTTCAGCGTGTGCAAGGTACCATGAATTCTCTTCAGTACCAGGAGATATTGGATGAAAATGTGATGCAGTCCGTCACAAACCTGAGGCTTGGGAGACGTTGGACCTTTCAACAGGACAATGATCCCAAGCATACCTCCAAGTCCACTAGAGCATGGTTGCAGATTAAACGCTGGAACATTTTGAAGTGGCCATCGCAGTCACCAGACTTAAATCAGATTGAGAACCTCTGGTGGGACTTAAAGAAAGCAGTTGCAGCGCGCAAGCCTAAGAATGTGACTGAACTGGAGGCTTTTGCCCATGAAGAATGGGCGAAGATACCCGTAGATCGCTGCAAGACACTTGTGTCAAGCTATGCTTCACGTTTAAAAGCTGTTATAACTGGAAAAGGATGTTGTACTAAGTACTAAGATTGAATGTCACTTGGGGGTTGAATAAAACTGATAATGATGTGAGCACAGAAAAGACATTTGTGGTTATTTCATTATAAATGTTATGTTATATTTGTCTGACTTACAAGTGCCTCTTTGATTTAATTCTAAACAAGATGACTGAAATGATCAAAATCAATGTCAAACTGGCTAAAACACTCAATTTCAGTGGGGGTTGAATAATTTTGAACACAACTGTATTACTGTACCGCACAAGGGCAATTAGGCCCTAATTTATGTCAACTTTTACAAAACAAAACAGGCTTTTCAACAGATAAGTGCAACTATAGATGGTGAATATATTTTATTTCGCCAATAAGTAATACACGGCAAACTGGGCTTTAGAATATATCACGGCACCGCAGATTGTCAATTACGCCCTAATTTTTTTCGACTTTTACACAAAAGGCTTTTCAACAGATAAGTGCAATACTGAACGGCGAATATATTTTTATTTCGCCACTAAAACACGGCAAACTGGGCTTTAGAACACTGCACCGCTCAGCGGCAAAGATATTTTTCCTTTTTCCACTAATATACGCAAAAAAGGACTTTAAAACAGATAAGCCCTTTTTTACCACTAATACAAGCAAAAAATGCTTTAGAACATATGACTGCATCACACTAGGGCAAATAAAACGTAGAAATATTTCCTTGTAATAACCCCTGTTAATGCCTGCTTTAAACAGCACTTGCACCCTAATAAGAACGGTTTGATGGAATTACAGAGCTGTATAATGGCAATTTGGATCCCCAGTCAGTGCTGCAAGGTGTAATCTGATTGTTCCTATTACCCAGGCTGTCACCTCCCCGACTGAACCCTGTTGAACAGAAATGCTGTGGAATGATTAGTATTGAGCGAGAATATTTCTATTGCATATTATTATCGCAAATATCGGCTCTTCGAGAATTTGCAAATATTTAGAATATAGCACTATATATTCAAAATCGTGAATATTTGAGATTTTTTTTTCACCAGCACACATGATCCCTCCCTGCTTCTAGCTTGTGGGCCAATTAGAAGGCTGCAATATCTTTGTCAGGGCTTAGCAACATACCTGGCAACCAATAGGAAATGTGCCTACTCCTTACTATATAAGAACCTCTCCAGCAGCCATTTCCTGTTGTTTTTTGCAGTTGTGAGAGAGAGAGGAGTGTTGTGCTGTGTCAGACTCATTACATTAGATAGCTCATATATATTATATAATACAGATATTTAGTTAGGGGGAGATACTTAGTGTAGCTTAGTGAATAGTGTAGCTGATAAAAAGTATTTTCCTTGCTGTTTTAGTGTCATTGTCCTAGGGTTTCGTGTGCTAGGGAAGGATTATTGTCATCGTCGCTTGTCTGGGAAAAAAAAAGGTCTTTTGCCTGCTGTTTTAGTGTCATTATCTTAGGGTTTCGTGTGCTAGGGAGGGATTATGATCATTGTCGTTCGTCTGGGAAAAAAAAAAGAAAAACAAAAAAATATATTTTGCTGTCTCGTTTTCTATCATTGTCTTAGGGTTTCATGTCTATTTTATTTCATTTTTGACCCATTTTCCCAAACCCAATAAAGTTAGCCCAAATTTTTTGGTGTTTAAAAACATTGTGTGCCTATCAAGAGTGGACATGGGCGTGCCGGCAGCTGTGGTCATGGTAGGGGAGTCGGTTCCAGTGCTGAACCGCTGCCAGTACGGGCCCGCTCCTCTACCCACGAAGGGGCGGGCGCAGCTGGCAGGGGCGTCCCCCTCATCAGAGATTTTTTTGGGCATGCCCCATTTCGTCTCAGGATGCTGAGGCAGTAGTGTCTTTTGTGACACAAGCCAGTGGCATGGAGTCCTCTGCCCCGGCTCTGAGCAGCAGCAGCTCTCCACCTCCTGCAGGACCAGCCCTCAGCCCCCAAGACTCGTCCATGCTACTGTTTAACAGCGACATTGAGAGGGACATCTTGGGGGAGGTAATGCAGGAGAGTGAGCAACAGCCAGGTCCGGATGCTCAGGACCTTTTGGAAGGGATGGATGAGGAGGAGGGGGTACCACCCGTCAGTACCCCAGTGACATCCCTTCCAACTTGTGTTAGTGGTTTCAGCCCCTCACCTAGTCAGACCCAGCCGGCACCCGGTGGACCGTGGAGCCAGGTCAGGGGCTCCACGTCTGCTGTTCCCCTCAGTCTACCACTGGTCGACCTTGGGTCTGGCAATGCAGGCAATGAAGAGGAGGGTGACCAAGAATGGGTGCCACCTCCCTTGTCAGGTGACATCAGCACTGATGAGGAAGGTAGGCACCCAAGGCAAATGGTGCACCAGGTCACCAGGGAGCCCAGTGGCAGGGGCTCCACTGGTAATGGCAGCAAGAGGCGGCTGCAGCAGAACCCCACCCCCTTCCAACAATGCATTCCCACTCCCCCACTCCTTCTCCTAGAGGTACTGGTACCGGCAGCCAGACCTCTGCCTCCTCTGTCGCCTGATCTGCTGTCCGGCGCCAGCTGTCGGTCGCCGAGGCATTTGAACGCACCATGGCCTACACACCCGGGGAGCGACGGGTGCATTTACTCAATGGGCTCCTAGCAAGGGTTATGTCCCAAGATCTGGTGTGTCCCCAGCCGCCATTTCTTTGCCAGGACCGGCATCCCTGCCCTACACCAGCACATTGCGCAGAATGTATCCCTGTCGCTAGATCATGCAGTCAGCAACAGGGTGCATCTGACAATGGATGCCTGGACCAGCAGACATGGGCAGGGATGCTATATCTGCTTCACAGCCCATTGGGTGTCCCTCTGAGGCACCGGGGAGGGATCATCAAATGTAGCAGCATTTCAGTTTGTGGTGCCGCCCCGGGGAGTCCAGGGGAGAGGCTCTCCCTCAAGCCACCGTCTCCACTGCTGCTGAGCCTCCGAGCAAGCATCCCTGTAGCTCCCCAAGTGTGGGGCACATGCGCTGCCAGGCCATGCTCCAGCTTGTCAGCTTAGGGAAACAGAGACACAATGAACCTGATGTTCTGGCCGCCCTCCAAGCTAAGGTCCAGAAGTGGCTGACACCCCGAAGGCTCCAGGCAGGTATGGTTGTCTGTGACAATGGCAGAAACCTCCTCGCCGCCCTCCATGCTGGCAGTCTAACACACGTGCTCTGCATGGTACATGTCCTCAACCTTGTGGTACAGAAGTTCCAATGCACATACCTAAGGTTGAGCGACATCGTGCAAAGGGTATTGGGGATTGCCAGCCACTTTCAACGCTCCCCAATCGCCACTGTATTCCTCTCCAAACTGCAGCAGGCCAACAGCTTTCCACCTCAGAGGCTGATTGTGGACAGTGTGACGTGGTGGAACTCCACCCTAAACATGCTGGAGAGGTTGTGGGAGCAGTGACAGGCGGTGAAAGAGTACCTGCTGGACCAAGGCACTTCCGGGCCATTACACCCACTCCCCCACATCACCAATACAGAGTGGGGGCAGATACACCAGGTCTGCCACATGATGGCCCCATTAGAGCAGGCAACCAAGATTGTCAGCGGGGAGCATGTCGGCCTCAATGACGTGCTCCCCTTAGTGTTCCTGCTGGACAGGACACTAGAACGCCTGCTCGATGCTGGGAAGAGTGCCTTAGTGGAACAAGAAGAGGCAATACTTCTCCACCAAGACCAGGCCGAGGAGGAGGAGGAGATGCTGGGAAGAGTGCCTTAGTGGAACAAGAAGAGGCAATACTTCTCCACCAAGACCAGGCCGAGGAGGAGGAGGAAGATTTTTTTTAAAGAGGTTGTTGACATCCAGGAGTCTGGGCCTGGTCAGGAGGGAGAGCCGGTGCTAAGGGCACCGTTAGTCCAGTGGTGGGGTGACTTCCAGAAGGAGCAGCAGCAGAAGGACCAAGAGACCAGGTCTGCCACATGATGGCCCCATTAGAGCAGGCAACCAAGATTGTCAGCGGGGAGCATGTCGGCCTCAATTACGTGCTCCCCTTAGTGTTCCTGCTGGACAGGACACTAGAACGCCTGCTCGATGCTGGGAAGAGTGCCTTAGTGGAACAAGAAGAGGCAATACTTCTCCACCAAGACCAGGCCGAGGAGGAGGAGGAGATGCTGGGAAGAGTGCCTTAGTGGAACAAGAAGAGGCAATACTTCTCCACCAAGACCAGGCCGAGGAGGAGGAGGAAGATTTTTTTTAAAAAGGTTGTTGACATCCAGGAGTCTGGGCCTGGTCAGGAGGGAGAGCCGGTGCTAAGGGCACCGTTAGTCCAGTGGTGGGGTGACTTCCAGAAGGAGCAGCAGCAGAAGGACCAAGACATCCTGGTCCCGGGCAGCCAAGAAGAGTCATAGTGGACTGTCCTCTTCCCCATGGCTGCCCACATGCTGCACTGCCTCCGGAGGGACCCCCGGATCAGGAAAATTAGGGAAACAAATGATTTTTGATTTGCCATCCTTTTAGACCCTCACAAGAGGAAACTGGAGGAGTTCATCCTAGGAAACTGGCGGGATGCCCGTATGCAACACCTGCGGGCCTGTCTGCTCCACCTGGCCAACCCTCTGCCTCACGCTACAGTTCTCCCTGCTCATCTCACCCAGCAGGTGGCTGACTACCTCTTTCAGGGGACTACCTCTTGACGCTCATCAAGAGAATGCCAAGAGTGTGCAAAGCAGTAATCAAAGCAAAAGGTGGCTACTTTGAAGAACCTAGAATATGACATATTTTCAGTTGTTTCACACTTGTTTGTTATGTATATAATTCCACATGTGTTAATTCATAGTTTTGATGCCTTCATAGTCATGAAAATAAAGAAAACTCTTTGAATGAGAAGGTGTGTCCAAACTTTTGGTCTGTACTGTATATATATATATATATATATATATATATATATATATATAAGAACGAAGAAAGGACAGCACTCCAAGTAAAAATGTAGTGGTCTTTAATCACCCATGCAGATGGCAACGTTTCAGCTCAAACAAGAGCCTTTTTCAAGCAATGAACACAGTGTATGCTGGGGTATATATAGTCCAACCCCCATTACATCATAATACAATCAATCAACAATAAGGTTTAAAATTTAAAGTGCAGAAGTGCATATATAATATCCAAATACAGATATACTAGTGTAATACCCATAGGCAAAAAATGCTGTAGTGATACATCAAAAATATAATATATAGTGTACATAATATAACCTACAAAGAGGTAATTGGTGATTAGGGGCAGGTGTACACAACAGTGAGAGGAATGAGAATAATGATGCTGCAAAGAAAGAAAGAAAGTGTTGACATACCCAGCGCCGTCCCTCGCATCAAACATGTTGCATGCCGATAGATCCGGCGTTCGGAAACAGGCAGTGCGCAGACGCCAAACGCGTCCAGTCACGGCATGACGTCACCACCAGTAGTTGCGGAGACACGCGCACGGACATGCGCACTACTACCAGGAGGATCGGTCGGCCATATTACAAGAGGTCATTGTGTCCCAACACTGTGTATGCGCATGTCCATGCACACATAGACAGGACAGCGCAACACGGGAATACAAGCCGTGCTATACAACATGTGTTTAAAGGGGGCAAGGAGGGACACTGTAGCTCAAGAAGAACACAGATCCCACCATCCATGGGCGAACAGCGGAGACCGCAACACAAGTCGCGATCCTCACCCGAATCACCCATAGATCTCCCACAAACCAAACATGTATCAATATGCCGCAGTGTGGACTGACACTAAATATTAAATAAATGCAATAAAAAGCTAGCCGAACCAAAAATACAAGTCACAATGAGAGCACTCATGTAGACAAGTAGGGACATGTAGACACAATGTATATGCACCGGGTACGTCACACCTCTTGATTCCGCAGCATCATTCTTGTCTGTGAATATAAAGAAAGAAAGGAAAAAATTAGAAAAATGGCTTAATAGTGTTCAAAATACACTATGTAACACAAGAGAAAAGGCGCATATCACATATAGATCAAAAGAGGGCAAGCTACTCATCTAAACATAAATCCCCGGATTGTAATCCACATTAAGCCCATTGGGTCTCAAACTATTGAGAGTGTAAATCCAGAGAAGCTCTCTCTTTTTAAGAATCCGTATCCTGTTCCCCCCACGTCTAGGCATGGGTACATGATCAATGGCCCAACATTTAAGATCTTTTTCAGAATGTTTAAATTCTGTAAAATGTTTGGCAACAGGGAGGTCCTTTCTCTTTTTACGTATGGATAAACGGTGATTGTTGAGCCGCGTCTTAAGATCGGTTGAAGTTTCACCCACATATAATAACTTACATGGACAGATCAAAACATAAATCACGTAACAGGAATTAAGGTGAAAACGAATAGGGTGTAAAACTCCAGTGGTAGGATGAATAAAAGCACTGCCTTTACCCATGTATTTGCAGTCGGTACAGCATAGGCAGGGAAAACTGCCCTTGCCCAATGTGGTTAGAGCAGTTTGTATCGACCTAGATCTAGGGCCAATATCTGCTCTAACCAATTGATCCCGTAGGTTTCTAGACCTACAATATGAAAATAGGGGGGGAGATCTAAATTCCTGGATCTCACTGTGGCAACCTCCCAAAATACCCCAATGCCGCTTAATAATGCAATTGATCTCTTCACTTTGTTCCGTGAATTTGGAAATAAAAGGAATCCGAGTCAAGGACCCTCCAGATGACTTCCTTTTTAGAAGACTACTTCTATCCAAATCACGGACCTTGTTGATATGGGAATCCAATAATTTGGTAGGGTACCCCCTTTTTATGAAATTTACTGTCCATATTGTTTAGGGAAGAGTCTAGCTTATTGGGCTCAGAAACAATCCGGGGATTTATGTTTAGATGAGTAGCTTGCCCTCTTTTGATCTATATGTGATATGCGCCTTTTCTCTTGTGTTACATAGTGTATTTTGAACACTATTAAGCCATTTTTCTAATTTTTTCCTTTCTTTCTTTATATTCACAGACAAGAATGATGCTGCGGAATCAAGAGGTGTGACGTACCCGGTGCATATACATTGTGTCTACATGTCCCTACTTGTCTACATGAGTGCTCTCATTGTGACTTGTATTTTTGGTTCGGCTAGCTTTTTATTGCATTTATTTAATATTTTGTGTCAGTCCACACTGCGGCATATTGATACATGTTTGGTTTGTGGGAGATCTATGGGTGATCCGGGTGAGGATCGCGACACTTGGGTTGCGGTCTCCGCTGTTCGCCCATGGATGGTGGGATCTGTGTTCTTCTTGAGCTACAGTGTCCCTCCTTGCCCCCTTTAAACACATGTTGTATAGCACGGCTTGTATTCCCGTGTTGCGCTGTCCTGTCTATGTGTGCATGGACATGCGCATACACAGTGTTGGGACACAATGACCTCTTGTAATATGGCCGACCGATCCTCCTGGTAGTAGTGCGCATGTCCGTGCGCGTGTCTCCGCAACTACTGGTGGTGACGTCATGCCGTGACTGGACGCGTTTGGCGTCTGCGCACTGCCTGTTTCCGAATGCCGGATCTATCGGCATGCGACATGTTTGATGCGAGGGACGGCGCTGGGTATGTCAACACCTTCTTTCTTTCTTTGCAGCATCATTATTCTCATTCCTCTCACTGTTGTGTACACCTGCCCCTAATCACCAATTACCTCTTTGTAGGTTATATTATGTACACTATATATTATATTTTTGATGTATCACTACAGCATTTTTTGCCTATGGGTATTACACTAGTATATCTGTATTTGGATATCATATATGCACTTCTGCACTTTAAATTTTAAACCTTATTGTTGATTGATTGTATTATGATGTAATGGGGGTTGGACTATATATACCCCAGCATACACTGTGTTCATTGCTTGAAAAAGGCTCTTGTTTGAGCTGAAACGTTGCCATCTGCATGGGTGATTAAAGACCACTACATTTTTACTTGGAGTGCTGTCCTTTCTTCGTTCTTGTTTATCTGTGGTAAGCAGCAATATCCCTGGACATAGCACCCACACTGCTTGTCTCCAGTGCCGCCACTACTTTCCCTTTTTTTGTTATATTGCTTCAGTGGCTGAGCACGGCATTTTACCTTTGGACATTGTTTTCTATCACGGCTGAGACTGACTTTCCATGTGGCTCTATGTACTCCCAGGAGGAGACGGATCGCATATTGCATGACATTGGGGGAGATGCTGCTTTTCTGAATCCCCCCTCCATTCTTGAACTCAAAAGAAGATATGAGTTTTTGTCTAAAAAGACGGCTTCACTTCGCCTTCACATGACCACACTTGGGGAATACTTCAAGGTACAAAGGATCCCACGTGGCATGAGGTCCAATCTGAGACCTAATTTGTTTGCTCAGAATGCATTGTTTTGCAAAAAATTTGAAGCATTATCGAATAGATATTCCCTTGATTTTATCTTATTGAATATTCAGTACCTCCAGCATGAATTAATCACTATTGCTTCTGATACGGCGGAGATTGACCTCACACTACGGTCAGCTATGTCCGCTGAGGAGTATTTGCTTTTTAGTGATAATGTTGGTGCTCATGTGACACGAGCCAAATTGGAGCTGGAGGAAGGTAAAAGATCAAAGTGGAATCGTGACTCAGATGATTTAAAAAAAGATGCTGTTTACACCTGGCAATCTGACAGCGGCCATTTTAATTATAAAAATCCCAGGAAGAAGAAAAGAAATACACCTGCCACCTCCACTTTATCTTCCCCTTTTTTAGGGAACAGTATGGATCCGGAAAGGAAAGACGTGGGCGGACCAGAAGAGGGGGTCGTGAACACCACAGAACCGGTCAAGCCCAAAAACAACAAAACCAGAGCACAGACCAACAAGTCACTGGTGAACAAGAGGAGGTGACGGTGATCAACCTGTCATCCAGGACGCTCACCTCGGCTCAAGTGAGTGTCCTGAATAAAGGACTTTGGTTCTGTCCCATGTCTGCGCCTAACTGGTTTGAACTGGACACTGACCTTCATGCTTTTTTTCGCAGGATTAAACTCAAGGTGTGGTTTAACTCTAGGACACGGATCGCGGCGCCTCAGGCTAGCGAGTTCTCCCTGGGCCGCCTCGATCTGTCTATGAAGAGCAACTTCACCCCATGTATCAATGAGGCCTCGATCGATGCATTTATCACTGCAGTTAAATCTGATGTTTCTGCCTATAGATTGAGATGTAATAATGTTGCCTTTAAACATCCAAACCTATCCAGGTTTGAAATCGAAGCATTAGATCAACTAAGGAAAGATTCTTCACTAACAGTCAAGCCTGCGGACAATGGTGGCGCGGTGGTCATCATGGACACCGGTAAATATGTGGCTGAGATTCAGCGACAGCTGGATGATACTAATGTTTATTCTGTTCTCCAATGTGATCCCAAGTTTGAGATTGCTAGACTTATCCAGAAATGTTTGGCAGACGCCGTGTTGGCGGGCACTATTGACGAGGACCTGTGCACTTTTCTCACTGTAGATCATCCGGTGACTCCGGTTCTATATATACTTCCGAAAGTGCACAAGTCCCTTATTGATCCTCCCGGACGACCTATCGTCTCCGGCTCGGACTCCATCTTTAGTTGTATTGCTATCTTTCTGGATAAGGTCGTACATGAATTTGCAATAGGGGCTGAGTCGTATGTACAAGATACGACTGACTTCCTATGCAAGTTGAATGAGATTGATTTTACCGGTGTCCATGAGGTCCATCTGGCGTCCTTTGACGTCACTTCACTATATACCTCTATCAATCATGATTTAGGTATTGACGCCATCTCCCGTATGCTTGACTCTTCACCCTATACATTGGCCGCTAGGCAGTTTATCATTGATTTATTGCAGATTGTCTTGAGGCATAATTATTTCCTGTTTCAGGACACTTTTTTCCAACAAAAAAGAGGCATGGCAATGGGGTCTAACGTGGCACCTACCTACGCCAATATCTTTATGAGATGCTTTGAGGAAGATGTCGTCCATGTGTCACACCACCGCAGCCATTTGCTGCGGTGGTGGAGATACATCGACGACATCTTCCTCATATGGACTGGTAGTGTTGCTCAGTTGCTTGAGTTCCATCGGTTTTTAAACGGTGTTGACAAGGATCTGCAATTCACCTTGGTCCATTCGGATACTGAATTGCAGTTTCTTGATACCACTGTTACATTTGGTGAGGGTGGGGTACACACTCAGCTCTACACCAAGCCAACCGACAGAAATACCCTCCTCTGCTACAACAGTGGCCATCCACGCAATACACTCAAGTACTTACCCTTTTCACAATTTCTCAGGGTTAAACGGATTGTTTCTGAGCCCAATAAGCTAGACTCTTCCCTAAACAATATGGCCAGTAAATTTCATAAAAGGGGGTACCCTACCAAATTATTGGATTCCCATATCAACAAGGTCCGTGATTTGGATAGAAGTAGTCTTCTAAAAAGGAAGTCATCTGAAGGGTCCTTGACTCGGATTCCTTTTATTTCCAAATTCACGGAACAAAGTGAAGAGATCAATTGCCTTATTAAGCGGCATTGGGGTATTTTGGGAGGTTGCCACAGTGAGATCCAGGAATTTAGATCTCCCCCCCTATTTTCATATTGTAGGTCTAGAAACCTACGGGATCAATTGGTTAGAGCAGATATTGGCCCTAGATCTAGGTCGATACAAACTGCTCTAACCACATTGGGCAAGGGCAGTTTTCCCTGCCTATGCTGTACCGACTGCAAATACATGGGTAAAGGCAGTGCTTTTATTCATCCTACCACTGGAGTTTTACACCCTATTCGTTTTCACCTTAATTCCTGTTACGTGATTTATGTTTTGATCTGTCCATGTAAGTTATTATATGTGGGTGAAACTTCAACCGATCTTAAGACGCGGCTCAACAATCACCGTTTATCCATACGTAAAAAGAGAAAGGACCTCCCTGTTGCCAAACATTTTACAGAATTTAAACATTCTGAAAAAGATCTTAAATGTTGGGCCATTGATCATGTACCCATGCCTAGACGTGGGGGGAACAGGATACGGATTCTTAAAAAGAGAGAGCTTCTCTGGATTTACACTCTCAATAGTTTGAGACCCAATGGGCTTAATGTGGATTACAATCCGGGGATTTATGTTTAGATGAGTAGCTTGCCCTCTTTTGATCTATATGTGATATGCGCCTTTTCTCTTGTGCTACATAGTGTATTTTGAACACTATTAAGCCATTTTTCTAATTTTTTCCTTTCTTTCTTTATATTCACAGACAAGAATGATGCTGCGGAATCAAGAGGTGTGACGTACCCGGTGCATATACATTGTGTCTACATGTCCCTACTTGTCTACATGAGTGCTCTCATTGTGACTTGTATTTTTGGTTCGGCTAGCTTTTTATTGCATTTATTTAATATTTTGTGTCAGTCCACACTGCGGCATATTGATACATGTTTGGTTTGTGGGAGATCTATGGGTGATCCGGGTGAGGATCGCGACACTTGGGTTGCGGTCTCCGCTGTTCGCCCATGGATGGTGGGATCTGTGTTCTTCTTGAGCTACAGTGTCCCTCCTTGCCCCCTTTAAACACATGTTGTATAGCACGGCTTGTATTCCCGTGTTGCGCTGTCCTGTCTATGTGTGCATGGACATGCGCATACACAGTGTTGGGACACAATGACCTCTTGTAATATGGCCGACCGATCCTCCTGGTAGTAGTGCGCATGTCCGTGCGCGTGTCTCCGCAACTACTGGTGGTGACGTCATGCCGTGACTGGACGCGTTTGGCGTCTGCGCACTGCCTGTTTCCGAACGCCGGATCTATCGGCATGCGACATGTTTGATGCGAGGGACGGCGCTGGGTATGTCAACACTTTCTTTCTTTCTTTGCAGCATCATTATTCTCATTCCTCTCACTGTTGTGTACACCTGCCCCTAATCACCAATTACCTCTTTGTAGGTTATATTATGTACACTATATATTATATTTTTGATGTATCACTACAGCATTTTTTGCCTATGGGTATTACACTAGTATATCTGTATTTGGATATTATATATGCACTTCTGCACTTTAAATTTTAAACCTTATTGTTGATTGATTGTATTATGATGTAATGGGGGTTGGACTATATATACCCCAGCATACACTGTGTTCATTGCTTGAAAAAGGCTCTTGTTTGAGCTGAAACGTTGCCATCTGCATGGGTGATTAAAGACCACTACATTTTTACTTGGAGTGCTGTCCTTTCTTCGTTCTTGTTCATCTGGGGTAAGCAGCAATATCCCTGGACATAGCACCCACACTGCTTGTCTCCAGTGCCGCCACTACTTTCCCTTTTTTTTATATATATATATATATATATATATATATATATATATATATATATATAAAAAGATGGCAGCACCGAACAAATGAGCGTAGAGTTGGTGCTATGTCCCAGGGCATGTGCTCAATGCCAGAATGTAAAAAAAATGAAAATCGGACAGCACTCCAAAAACACTTGTGGCAAAAAAGAAAGCAACGTTTCGGATCAACAATAGAGCCTTTATCAAGCAAAGAACACCAATACAAGTGAAGTATATATAAGCCAAACAATCCATCAAATAAATGTACATAATACAAAACATCAGTGTGCAATTAATTACATAATTGATCAATCTACAAATATAAATTTTATATTGTGATCATTACATAAAAAATATAAGAAAAAAATATGTGACAGTGTAATAGAAGCAGCGGCCTCTTTCGAGCCTTATGAGTCACGTATTGGCTCGTATCAACAATTTGGGCAGCTCGCCAGATTCCAATATGGCGATGCTGTTCTGTTACGCTTATACACGTGCGCACATTACCACCCAATAGATACCATACATAAGATGGCGGTGTGGATAGCGGGTCTGAATTGTGCATGCGTTTAATCACCTCCCGTCCGCCCATAGACAAAAAACGTCCGGGAGGTGGTTCTAAATTTCTAAATGGACGTTCCTGAATGTCCATTCAGAAACTGCAGCTTCACGCTAATCGTGCAGCTGCAGATCGGGTTGCCCGCTGTCAGTGACAGCAGGGCAACCCTTAGAGAAGGCAGGGACAGTGCCCAGGTGTATACAGTGCAGGAAGCGTTTCGGCCCGCCAGTCATGCAAAAAATGAGCTCCTACATAATAAAATCGTTTAAAAAATAAAAAAAAACTATAGCTCTCAGAACATGGAGACACTAAAACATCATTTAAAAAAAAAAATATTAAAAAGTGTGTCAAAAAGCTATTTTTGTCACCTTACATCACAAAAAGTGCAACACCAAGTGATCAAAAAGGCGTATGTCCCACAAAATGGTACCAATAAAACCATCACCTCATCCCGCAAAAAATGAGCCCCTACATAAGAAAATCTCTAAAAAAATAAAAAAAAACTATAGCTCTCAGAACATGGAGACACTAAAACATCATTTTTTTGGTTTTAAAAATGCTATTATTGTGTAAAACTTAAATAAATAAGAAAAAGTATACATCGCCATGTCCATAACGATCTGCTATATAAAAATGTCACTTGACCGAACCCCTCAGGTGAACGCTGTAAAATAAATAAATAAATACTGTGCTAAAACAACCAATTTTTTGGTCACCTTGCCCCATAAAGTGTTATAATAAATGATCAAAAAATCATATGTACCCAAAAATAGTACCAATAAAACTGGCACCATATCCTCTAGTTTCCAAAATGGGGTCACTTCTTGGGAGTTTCTACTGTAAGGGTGCATCAGGGTGCATCTAAAAACCATGTGGCGCTCCTTTTCTTCTGCGCCCTGCCATGTGCCCATACAGCAGTTTATGACCACTTGTGGGGTGTTTCTGTAAACCGCAGAATCTGGGTAATAAATATTGAGTTTTGTTTAGCTGTTAACCATCGATGTGTTAAAGAAAAAATTGGATTAATATGGAAAATCTGCCAAAAAAGTGAAATTTTTAAATTTGATCTCCATTTTCCTTTAATTCCTGTGGAACACCGAAAGGGTTAACAAAGTTTGTAAAATCGGTTTTAAGTAACTTGACGGGTTTAGTTTCTACAATGGGATCATTTATGGAGGTATCTACAAAGTGACTTCAGACCTGAACTGGTCCTTAAAAAGTGGGTTTTGGCAATTTTCTTAAAATTTTAAAGAATTGCTTCTAAACTTTTAAGCCTTCTAACATCCTAAAAAAATAAAATGACATTTCCAAAATGATGCCAACATAAAGTAGATATATGGGGAATGTTAAGTAATAAATATTTTATGAGTTATCACTCTGTTTTAAAAGCAGAGAAATAGAAATTTTGAAAATTGCAAATTTTTCCAAAGTTTGAGTAAATTTGGGATTTTTTTCATAAATAAAAGTGAAATATATTGACTCAAATTTATGACTAGCATGAAGTACAATGTGTCACGAGAAAACAATCTCTGAATGGCTTGGATAAGTAAAAGTGTTCCAAAGTTATTACCACATAAAGTGAGATATGTCAGATTTGCAAAATTAGGCCTGGTCAGGAAGGGGCCAGGGGTCAAGTGGCCTAGATGTGAAGTGGTTAATATCGCTGCGTGTCACTTCCTGCTTCCACACACTGATGATGCAACCTGGAGCATGCGTATTATGACAAACTACACTCCGAGTGTGGCGTTACAACACACGAGACTTCTGATGCACCTATTGGGTATGATTGATTACATTTCTTCCTCCCCCGGTTCTCCGCCCCCTGATTATGTTTTTATACTGGGGTATCAACACAGCTGTTTACAATTATTCACATATGCACTTTATGATTGATATATGTATTGATTTTGTACTTCATGTAGCACCGCTGCCTCTATTACATTGTCACATATTTGTTTCTTATATTTTTTATGTAATGATCACTCTTTTGATCACAATATAAAATTTATATTTGTAGATTGATCAATTATGTAATTAATTACACACTGATGTTTTGTATTTGTACATTTATTTGAAGCATTGTTTGGCTTATATATACTTCCCTTTGTATTGGTGTTCTTTGCTTGAGAATTGCTCTATTGTTGAGCCGAAACGTTGCTTTCTTTTTTGCCACATGGGTGAATAAAATGTTGTTGTTTTTGGAGTGCTGTCCAATTTTTTGCCTGTTACAATAACGGGCAATAGAACAGTAGTGCATAAACATTAGTAGGAACAATCTATATTAAATGGCAAGGGAACTTGACCACATTGGCTTTTTGTGTTGAATTACTCAATTCAATTGATTAATCGTTTCAGCCCTAGTAGAGTGTACCCTATAGTCCTCTGTGTGATCTCTGGACACTGCCCTCCATACATAAACCATACTGGAAAATAGACCTCTCAGATACCAATCGTCACACAGCGCTCCACACGCTGCCCGTACCAGTCTGCTCTCTGTTTCCATATCGGGCACATCAAGTCTGGAGATGAATAGAGTTGAGCGAACACCTGGATGTTCGGGTTCGAGAAGTTCGGCCGAACTTCCCGGAAATGTTCGGGTTCGGGATCCGAACCCGATCCGAACTTCGTCCCGAACCCGAACCCCATTGAAGTCAATGGGGACCCGAACTTTTGGGCACTAAAAAGGCTGTAAAACAGCCCAGGAAAGAGCTAGAGGGCTGCAAAAGGCAGCAACATGTAGGTAAATCCCCTGCAAACAAATGTGGATAGGGAAATGAATTAAAATAAAAATTAAAAAAATAAAAATGAACCAATATTAATTGGACAGAGGTCCCATAGCAGAGAATCTGGCTTCACGTCAGCAGAGAATCAGTCTCTTCATGCCATAGCAAAGAATCTGGCTTCATGTCAGCAGAGAATCAGTCTCTTCATGCCATAGCAGAGAATCTGGCTTCATGTCAGCGCAGAATCAGTCTTCATGTCATAGCAGAGAATCAGGCTTCACGTCACCCACCACTGGAACAGGCCACTGTCACACATTTAGGCCCCGGCACCCAGGCAGAGGAGAGAGGTCCCGTAACAGAGAATCTGGCCTGATGTCAGCACAGAATCTGTCTTCATGTCATAGCAGAGAATCAGGCTTCACGTCACCCACCACTGGAACAGGCCACTGTCACACATTTAGGCCCCGGCACCCAGACAGAGGAGAGCGGTCCCGTAACAGAGAATCTGGCCTTATGTCAGCGCAGAATCTGTCTTCATGTCATAGCAGAGAATCAGGCTTCACGTCACCCACCACTGGAACAGGCCACTGTCACACATTTAGGCCCCGGCACCCAGACAGAGGAGAGCGGTCCCGTAACAGAGAATCTGGCCTTATGCCAGCGCAGAATCTGTCTTCATGTCATAGCAGAGAATCAGGCTTCACGTCACCCACCACTGGAACAGGCCACTGTCACACATTTAGGCCCCGGCACCCAGACAGAGGAGAGCGGTCCCGTAACAGAGAATCTGGCCTTATGTCAGCGCAGAATCTGTCTTCATGTCATAGCAGAGAATCAGGCTTCACGTCACCCACCACTGGAACAGGCCACTGTCACACATTTAGGCCCAGGCACCCAGGCAGAGGAGAGAGGTCCCGTAACAGAGAATCTGGCCTTATGTCAGCGCAGAATCTGTATTCATGTCATAGCAGAGAATCAGGCTTCACGTCACCCACCACTGGAACAGGCCACTGTCACATATTTAGGCCCAGGCACCCAGGCAGAGGAGAGAGGTCGCGTAACAGAGAATCTGGCTTCATGTCAGCACAGAATAAGTCTTCATGTCATAGCAGAGAATCAGGCTTTACGTCACCCACCACTGGAACAGGCCACTGTCACACATTTAGGCCCCGGCACCCAGACAGAGGAGAGGTTCATTCAACTTTGGGTTGCCCCGCAATATAATGGTAAAATGAAATTAAAAATAGTATTGAATGAGGAAGTGCCCTGGAGTAGAATAATATATTGTTAAGGGGAGGTAGTTAATATCTAATCTGCACAAGGGATGGACAAGTCCTGTGGGATCCATGCCTGGTTAATTTTTATGAACGTCAGCTTGTCCACATTGGCTGTAGATAGGCGGCTGCGTTTGTCTGTAATGACGCACCCTGCCGTGCTGAATACACGTTCAGACAAAACGCTGGCCGCCGGGCAGGCCAGCACCTCCAAGGCATAAAAGGCTAGCTCTGGCCACGTGGACAATTTGGAGACCCAGAAGTTGAATGGGGCCGAACCATCAGTCAGTACGTGGAGGGGTGTGCACAGGTACTGTTCCACCATGTTAGTGAAATGTTGCCTCCTGCTAACACGTTCCGTATCAGGTGGTGGTGCAGTTAGCTGTGGCGTGGTGACAAAACTTTTCCACATCTCTGCCATGCTAACCCTGCCCTCAGAGGAGCTGGCCGTGACACAGCTGCGTTGGCGACCTCTTGCTCCTCCTCTGCCTTCGCCTTGGGCTTCCACTGGTTCCCCTGTGACATTTGGGAATGCTCTCAGTAGCGCGTCTACCAACGTGCGCTTGTACTCGCGCATCTTCCTATCACGCTCCAGTGTAGGAAGTAAGGTGGGCACATTGTCTTTGTACCGCGGATCCAGCAGGGTGGCAACCCAGTATTCCGCACACGTTAAAATGTGGGCAACTCTGCTGTCGTTGCGCAGGCACTGCAGCATGTAGTCGCTCATGTGTGCCAGGCTGCCCAGAGGTAAGGACAAGCTGTCCTCTATGGGAGGCGTATCGTCATCCTCCTGTGTTTCCCCCCAGCCACGCACCAGTGATGGGCCCGAGCTGCTTTGGGTGCCACCCCGCTGTGAACATGCTTCATCCTCATCCTCCTCCACCTCCTCCTCATCCTTGTCCTCCTCGTCCTCCAGTAGTGGGCCCTGTCTGGCCACATTTGTATCTGGCCTCTGGTGTTGCAAAAAACCTCCCTCTGAGTCACTTTGAAGAGACTGGCCTGAAAGTGCTAAAAATGACCCCTCTTCCTCCTCTTCCTCCTGGGCCACCTCCTCTTCCATCATCGCCCTAAGTGTTTTCTCAAGGAGACATAGAAGTGGTATTGTAACGCTGATAACGGCGTCATCGCCACTGGCCATGTTGGTGGAGTACTCGAAACAGCGCAACAGGGCACACAGGTCTCGCATGGAGGCCCAGTCATTGGTGTTGAAGTGTGTCTGATCCGCAGTGCGACTGACCCGTGCGTGCTGCAGCTGAAACTCCACTATGGCCTGCTGCTGCTCGCACAGTCTGTCCAGCATATGAGGCGGTGAGCGGGAATGCCGAAGTTACGCTGTAGCGCAGACAGGCGAGCAGCGGCAGGGTGTGAACGCCGGAAGCGCGAACAGACGGCCCGCACTTTATGCAGCAGCTCTGACATGTCGGGGTAGTTGCGAATAAACTTCTGCACCACCAAATTCAGCACATGCGCCAGGCAAGGGATGTGCGTCAAACCGGCTAGTCCCAGAGCTGCAATGAGATTTCGCCCATTATCGCACACCACCAGGCCGGGCTTGAGGCTCACCGGCAGCAACCACTCGTCGGTCTGTTGTTCTATACCCCACCACAACTCCTGTGCGGTGTGGGGCCTGTCCCCCAAACATATGAGTTTCAGAATGGCCTGCTGACCTTTACCCCGTGCTGTGCTGAAGTTGGTGGTGAAGGTGTGTGGCTGACTGGATGAGCAGGTGGAAGAAGAGGAGGAGGAAGCTGAGTAGGAGGAGGAGGAGACAGGAGGCAAAGAATGTTGCCCTGCGATCCTTGGCGGCGGAAGGACGTGCGCCAAACAGCTCTCCGCCTGGGGCCCAGCCGCCACAACATTTACCCAGTGTGCAGTTAGGGAGATATAGCGTCCCTGGCCGTGCTTACTGGTCCACGTATCTGTGGTTAGGTGGACCTTGCCACAGATGGCGTTGCGCAGTGCACACTTGATTTTATCGGACACTTGTTTGTGCAGGGAAGGCACGGCTCTCTTGGAGAAGTAGTGGCGGCTGGGAACAACATACTGTGGGACAGCAAGTGACATGAGCTGTTTGAAGCTGTGTGTGTCCACCAGCCTAAATGACAGCATTTCATAGGCCAGTAGTTTAGAAATGCTGGCATTCAGGGCCAGGGATCGAGGGTGGCTAGGTGGGAATTACCGCTTTCTCTCAAATGTTTGTGAGATGGAGAGCTGAACGCTGCCGTGTGACATGGTTGAGATGCTTGGTGACGCAGGTGGTGGTGTTGGTGGTACATCCCATGTTTGCTGGGCGGCAGGTGCCAACGTTCCTCCAGAGGCGGAGGAAGAGGCCGAGGCGGCGGCAGCAGCAGAAGAGGCCGAGGCAGCAGCAGCAGAAGAGGTAGCAGGGGAGCCTGAGTGACTTCTTTGTTTTTAAGGTGTTTACTCCACTGCAGTTCATGCTTTGCATGCAGGTGCCTGGTCATGCAGGTTGTGCTAAGGTTCAGAACGTTAATGCCTCGCTTCAGGCTCTGATGGCACAGCGTGCAAACCACTCGGATCTTGTCGTCAGCACATTGTTTGAAGAAGTGCCATGCCAGGGAACTCCTTGAAGCTGCCTTTGGGGTGCTCGGTCCCAGATGGCGGCGGTCAGTAGCAGGCGGAGTCTCTTGGCGGCGGGTGTTCTGATTTTGCCCACTGCTCCCTCTTTTGCTACGCTGTTGGCTCGGTCTCACCACTGCCTCTTCCTCCGAACTGTGAAAGTCAGTGGCACGAACTTCATTCCATGTGGGGTCTAGGACCTCATCGTCCCCTGCATCGTCTTCCACCCAGTCTTGATCCCTGACCTCCTGTTCAGTCTGCACACTGCAGAAAGACGCAGCAGTTGGCACCTGTGTTTCATCATCATCAGAGACGTGCTGAGGTGGTATTCCCATGTCCTCATCATCAGGAAAAATAAGTGGTTGTGCGTTAGTGCATTCTATCTCTTCCACCCCTGGGGAAGGGCTAGGTGGATGCCCTTGGGAAACCCTGGCAGCAGAGTCTTCAAACAGCATAAGAGACTGCTGCATAACTTGAGGCTCAGACAGTTTCCCTGATATGCATAGGGGTGATGTGACAGACCGATGGGCTTGGTTTTCATGCGCCATCTGTGCGCTTTCTGCAGAAGACTGGGTGGGAGATAATGTGAACGTGCTGGATCCACTGTCGGCCACCCAATTGACTAATGCCTGCACCTGCTCAGGCCTTACCATCCTTAGAACGGCATTGGGCCCCACCAAATATCGCTGTGAATTCTGCTGGCTACTGGGACCTGAGGTAGTTGGTTCACTAGGACGTGTGGCTGTGGCAGAACGGCCACGTCCTCTCCCAGCACCAGAGGGTCCACTAACACCACCACGACCATGTCCACGTCCGCGTCCCTTATTAGATGTTTTCCTCATTGTTCCCGTTCACCACAATTTTGAGAATGGCAAATTTGGGAATGGTTTTTCAACCCAGAAAAAAAAGTGTGCTTTTACGGTCACTACAAATAACTTGACCAGCTAAAACAGTACAGATTTGGTTAAATAGAGATGTGAGGCCTGTTTTTTTTTGCGCTGTGTGACAGGTATAGGTTTAATCACAGAATCAGACTTCTATCAGCACGCTAGCGTGTGTCTTAGGTTTTTCTGAATGACACTATCACTAGCTTCAATGTAAGATATTCTTTTTGGGATAGATTTCAAGTAGGCCTCAAATACCAGAAACTAGTTATTTTGAGAATGGCAAATTTGGGAATGGTTTTTCAACCCAGAAAAAAAAGTGTGCTTTTACGGTCACTACAAATAACTTGACCAGCTAAAACAGTACAGATTTGTTTAAATAGAGATGTGAGGCCTGGTTTTTTTTTGCGCTGTGTGACAGGTATAGGTTTAATCACAGAATCAGACTTCTATCTGCACGCTAGCGTGTGTCTTAGGTTTTTCTGAATGACACTATCACTAGCTTCAATGTAAGATATTCTTTTTGGGATAGATTTCAAGTAGGCCTCAAATACCAGAAACTAGTTATTTTGAGAATGGCAAATTTGGGAATGGTTTTTCAACCCAGAAAAAAAAGTGTGCTTTTACGGTCACTACAAATAACTTGACCAGCTAAAACAGTACAGATTTGGTTAAATAGAGATGTGAGGCCTGTTTTTTTTTGCGCTGTGTGACAGGTATAGGTTTAATCACAGAATCAGACTTCTATCAGCACGCTAGCGTGTGTCTTAGGTTTTTCTGAATGACACTATCACTAGCTTCAATGTAAGATATTCTTTTCGGGATAGATTTCAAGTAGGCCTCAAATACCAGAAACTAGTTATTTTGAGAATGGCAAATTTGGGAATGGTTTTTCAACACAGAAAAAAAAGTGTGCTTTTACGGTCACTACAAATAACTTGACCAGCTAAAACAGTACAGATTTGGTTAAATAGAGATGTGAGGCCTGTTTTTTTTTTGCGCTGTGTGACAGGTATAGGTTTAATCACAGAATCAGACTTCTATCTGCACGCTAGCGTGTGTCTTAGGTTTTTCTGAATGACACTATCACTAGCTTCAATGTAAGATATTCTTTTTGGGATGAATTTCAAGTAGGCCTCAAATACCAGAAACTAGTTATTTTGAGAATGGCAAATTTGGGAATGGTTTTTCAACCCAGAAAAAAAAGTGTGCTTTTACGGTCACTACAAATAACTTGACCAGCTAAAACAGTACAGATTTGGTTAAATAGAGATGTGAGGCCTGTTTTTTTTGCGCTGTGTGACAGGTATAGGTTTAATCACAGAATCAGATTTCTATCAGCACGCTAGCGTGTGTCTTAGGTTTTTCTGAATGACATTATCAGTACCTTCAATGTAAGATATTCTTTTTGGGATAGATTTCAAGTAGGCCTCAAATACCAGAAACTAGTTATTTTGAGAATGGCAAATTTGGGAATGGTTTTTCAACCCAGAAAAAAAAGTATGCTTTTACGGTCACTACAAATAACTTGACCAGCTAAAACAGTACAGATTTGGTTGAATAGAAATGTCAGGTCTATTTATTAGGCGCTGGGTGACAGGCTCAACTTGCCCCTAAAGTAATATATGGCCAAAAAATAACCACACTGTTGATGGTTAAATGCACTTGGGTGACACAGGCTCAGCCTGCACCAGATGTAGTATATGGCCAAAAAATAATCAGACTGTCGATGGTTAAATGCACTTCGGTGACACAGGCTCAGCCTGCAGCTGATGTAGTATATGGCCAAAAAATACTTAGACTGTTGATGGTTAAATGCACTTCGGTGACACAGGCTCAGCCTGCAGCTGATGTAGGATATAGCACAAAATAACCACAGTATCGATGGTTAAATACACTTGGTGATAGCTTGTGCTGGCGCACCACAAGTCACAAAATGGCCGCCGATCACTCCAGAAAAAAAGTGATCTAAAAACGCTCTGGGCAGCCTCAAAAAGGTGAGCAAGTCAATAATAGCACTTCAATGATCCACAGCTGCAGATCGATCACAGAATGAAGTCTTTTGGAGGAGTTAATCTGCCTAATCTCGCCCTAACGTCGCAGCTGCAACCTCTCCCTATACTGATCATAGCAGAGTGACGTGCGGCGCTACGTGACTCCAGCTTAAATAGAGGCTGGGTCACATGCTGCACTGGCCAATCACAGCCATGCCAATAGTAGGCATGGCTGTGATGGCCTCTTGGGGCAAGTAGTATGACGCTTGTTGATTGGCTGCTTTGCAGCCTTTCAAAAAGCGCCAAGAAAGCGCCGAACACCGAACCCGGACTTTTACGAAAATGTTCGGGTACGGGTCCGTGTCACGGACACCCCAAAATTCGGTACGAACCCGAACTATACAGTTCGGGTTCGCTCATCCCTAGAGATGAACACTGCAGTAACGCAGCCTGACGCTCCGTGTGCTGATTCCTTCCAGCCAGAGGGCAGCAGGACTGGTGGCGTTTAGCAGCGGTTCTCTTATCCTCCTTTTGTCTGTGAGGAGGCATGGGTACCATCGCTCGCCCCACCCATACATGATCAGCGCCTCACACACGCTTGTATCTGGCCATCGGCAGCACCTAGCCGTCCTCTGCCCGTCTGAACACAGAAGCCAGTGAGGAGCCAGCTTGCCTCGGCCCGGGTCTGGAAGTGTCCCTGCCTCTGCCACCGGGATCAGTTCCCCTCCCCTCGGTGATGACTCAGTCACGGTCCCCGGCTGCTAGCGGGGTGCTGTGCGGCTGCCTTCAGTGCGCAGCCTGGAGCATCGATCGCAGCTGGTGGAGGCCTATTCCTGGGAACACATTCCTGCTGCAAACAAATAACCTGCTGCTGTCAGAGGTGTCTAAGTTTATTTTTGGTGTTGCCCCAGTCTGGCGGAGGCCCATTCCTGGGAACAGATGCTTGCTGCAAACAAATAACCTGCTGCTGTCTGTTCCTGCTGATTTAGGCCAAGCTATGTGTAGGCCTTATACTCGACCTAAACCATGTACCTGCTGTTGGTGTCTGTCCTGATCATGCTGAGTTATGTGTAGGCCTTATACTCGACCATTACCTTTACCTGCTGCTGCTGTCTGTCCTGATCCTGCTGAGTTATGTGTCAGCCTTATACTACAGCGTTACCATTTACCTGCTGCTGTATGTCCTGATCCTGCTGAGTTTGGTCCAGCTATGTGTAGGCCTTATACTCCAGCGTTACCATTTATCTGCTGCTGTATATCCTGATCATGCTGAGTTTGGTAGAGCTTTGTGTAGGCCTTATACTCCAGCATTACCATTTACCTGATATTGTACAGGGAGTGCAGAATTATTAGGCAAGTTGTATTTTTGAGGATTAATTTTATTATTGAACAACAACCATGTTCTCAATGAACCCAAAAAACTCATTAATATCAAAGCTGAATATTTTTGGAAGTAGTTTTTAGTTTGTTTTTAGTTTTAGCTATTTTAGGGGGATATCTGTGTGTGCAGGTGACTATTACTGTGCATAATTATTAGGCAACTTAACAAAAAACAAATATATACCCATTTTAATTATTTATTTTTACCAGTGAAACCAATATAACATCTCAACATTCACAAATATACATTTCTGACATTCAAAAACAAAACAAAAACAAATCAGTGACCAATATAGCCACCTTTCTTTGCAAGGACACTCAAAAGCCTGCCATCCATGGATTCTGTCAGTGTTTTGATCTGTTCACCATCAACATTGCGTGCAGCAGCAACCACAGCCTCCCAGACACTGTTCAGAGAGGTGTACTGTTTTCCCTCCTTGTAAATCTCACATTTGATGATGGATCATAGGTTCTCAATGGGGTTCAGATCAGGTGAACAAGGAGGATATGTCATTAGATTTTCTTCTTTTATACCCTTTCTTGCCAGCCACGCTGTGGAGTACTTGGATGCGTGTGATGGAGCATTGTCCTGCATGAAAATCATGTTTTTCTTGAAGGATGCAGACTTCTTCCTGTACCACTGCTTGAAGAAGGTGTCTTCCAGAAACTGGCAGTAGGACTGGGAGTTGAGCTTGACTCCATCCTCAACCCGAAAAGGCCCCACAAGCTCATCTTTGATGATACCAGCCCAAACCAGTACTCCACCTCCACCTTGCTGGCGTCTGAGTCGGACTGGAGCTCTCTGCCCTTTACCAATCCAGCCACGGGCCCATCCATCTGGCCCATCAAGACTCACTCTCATTTCATCAGTCCATAAAACCTTAGAAAAATCAGTCTTGAGATATTTCTTGGCCCAGTCTTGACGTTTCAGCTTGTGTGTCTTGTTCAGTGGTGGTCGTCTTTCAGCCTTTCTTACCTTGGCCATGTCTCTGAGTATTGCACACCTTGTGCTTTTGGGCACTCCAGTGATGTTGCAGCTCTGAAATATGGCCAAACTGGTGGCAAGTGGCATCTTGGCAGCTGCACGCTTGACTTTTCTCAGTTCATGGGCAGTTATTTTGCGCCTTGGTTTTTCCACACGCTTCTTGCGACCCTGTTGACTATTTTGAATGAAACGCTTGATTGTTTGATGATCACGCTTCAGAAGCTTTGCAATTTTAAGAGTGCTGCATCCCTATGCAAGATATCTCACTATTTTTGACTTTTCTGAGCCTGTCAAGTCCTTCTTTTGACCCATTTTGCCAAAGGAAAGGAAGTTGCCTAATAATTATGCACACCTTATATAGGGTGTTGATGTCATTAGACCACACCCCTTCTCATTACAGAGATGCACATCACCTAATATGCTTAATTGGTAGTAGGCTTTCAAGCCTATACAGCTTGGAGTAAGACAACATGCATAAAGAGGATGATGTGGTCAAAATACTCATTTGCCTAATAATTCTGCACGCAGTGTATGTCCTGATCCTGCTAAGGACAACCAGCATGGACCACTTATTCGCCATAGGACTTTGTCAACTATTGAGTATTAGAATTCTCCTAAACTGGTGCATATGCTTCATTTTTGCACATGTGCTCTGTTCATTATATATATATATATATATATATATATATATATATATTTATATATATAAAGAATCATTTGAATAAAATACAATCATGCAGTGTTACACTTAATTCTCCAAAAAAATGTTTTTTTTTTTTACTGCTAGGTGGGGCCGGATGTGGGCCTTATACTCGACCTAAACCATGTACCTGCTGTTGCTGTCTGTCCTGATCATGCTGAGTTATGTGTAGGCCTTATACTCGACTATTACCTTTACCTGCTGCTGCTGTCTGTCCTGATCCTGCTGAGTTATGTGTCAGCCTTATACTACAGCGTTACCATTTACCTGCTGCTGTATGTCCTGATCCTGCTGAGTTTGGTCCAGCTATGTGTAGGCCTTATACTCCAGCGTTACCATTTATCTGCTGCTGTATATCCTGATCATGCTGAGTTTGGTAGAGCTTTGTGTAGGCCTTATACTCCAGCATTACCATTTACCTGATATTGTATGTCCTGATCCTGCTAAGGACAACCAGCATGGACCACTTATTCGCCATAGGACTTTGTCAACTATCGAGTATTAGAATTCTCCTAAACTGGTGCGTATGCTTCATTTTTGCACATGTGCTCTGTTCATTATATATATATATATATATATATATATATATATATATATATATAAAGAATCGTTTGAATAAAATACAATCATGCAGTGTTACACTTCATTCTCCAAAAATATATATATTTTTTTTTTACTTTATTTCATTTTGTATGTTATAAATTGCTTTACTTGGGTTTTGGGCAGCCCTGGTGTGGTTCTTTCAAAAGCTAGGTGGGGCCGGATGTGGGCTTCCCTTGTTGAAAGGTGTTGTGCAGTTAACATTGTACAGGACTGATTACCTAATTACATTTTATTATTATTTTATTGTTTGTTTTATTCAGGATTTAGGTTCGACCATAGTGTTGTCTTTCGTCCTGAACAGAATGCCTGATTTCCATGTTGACCTCTCTACATGGTTGGGTGTGACTGGCATTATACTAATCCGTGTGGTAATCCGGTTTTGGGAATGTAGCATAATTGCCACATGTATATATTTTATGTTACTTCTTGACAACTATGTAATGATAAGTTGCACATGCTATTTTCATGTATAATAATATCTTTTCACTTTGCAATATAAACTGTTAAATATATAATGTTCTTGAAGCAAGGTCACCAGTTTGCGAGTTGGTCTATTAATTTCCGTGGTTTTGATCATGTGACCGCATAGACATGAGGCTCTTGCGGCTCAGCGTGCGTTCCATTTCAGGTGCGAACATGTGATCTCTTATCATGTGACCGCCCTGTTTATTGACGCTCGCAGCCTGTGTGCATTCGTCCTTCGATGCGATCACGTGATTGCATCACGTGTTTCTTTATGTATTGAGGAAGCTATGAGACGACATGCGCAGTTAACCAAACGGGACAATATATCGGATCCATGCTGGCTAGTTCTTGGCCCCCTCCATTATGTTTTTAATTATGTTTTCTAATATTTGAATGACACAATTGGTTTTGGACATATTTGTTTAATATGTAATTATGATGAATTTAGCACAAAGTTATTAATCTCTTCACAGTATGGATACTTATATATTATGCAATTTTTTAACAGTATTTTTTTATTTTTAAACACAATACTAATCAAACACATTAATTGTAATTCACTTATTAATACTTTCATTGAATAATCACCTGAGTTTGTATTTGTATTTGTACTTGGCACCATTCACTTTTGTCACTGCTTGTGAAAGGTCCCATTGTGTGGACCGAAACTTTGCTTTTGTTTGAATAAACACACATTTTCTGGAGGCTGTGCCGTGGCATGTGTTATATATATATATATATATATAGCAAAGAAAATCCGCAGCACTCCTTCAAGTAAAAAAATGTGCAATTTATTCACACATGTCAAAAAAGACAACGTTTCGGTCCTCTCACAGAACCTTTCTCAAGTCAAGTGAACAAAAAAGTGCATAGTGCAAGAATAAATACATCTTTACATCATGACCCGTTAATTCATTGGCCAATAAAGTGACAGTGCACTCCCATTCATGGGTGGGCTACAATTCATATAATTAACTTCACATGTTAACATACGCACCAACAGAAGTCAGGGCATATCGGTAATACCTTCAATAGTGATCAAACAACGTTAGTGTATACAAGTGCATATAATGAAGTGAACAGTGCAGTTAAAAAAAACATGACTCTAATACCTTGCCGGGATTAGAGTCATGGTTTTTTTAACTGCACTGTTCACTTCATTATATGCACTTGTATACACTAACGTTGTTTGATCACTATTGAAGGTATTACCGATATGCCCTGACTTCTGTTGGTGCGTATGTTAACATGTGAAGTTAATTATATGAATTGTAGCCCACCCATGAATGGGAGTGCACTGTCACTTTATTGGCCAATGAATTAACGGGTCATGATGAAAAGATGTATTTATTCTTGCACTATGCACTTTTTTGTTCACTTGACTTGAGAAAGGTTCTGTGAGAGGACCGAAACGTTGTCTTTTTTGACATGTGTGAATAAATTGCACATTTTTTTACTTGAAGGAGTGCTGCGGATTTTCTTTGCTATTGATTCCGTCCTGCATCGAGGGACTACTGCGGGCACCCATATAACTACAGCTGCATTTGAAGGAGTTCTGCCTGACCTTTTCCATGAATTTTTATATATATATATATATATATATATATATATATATATATATATATATACAGTGCTGCCCATAAATATTCATACCCCAGGCAAATTTTGACTTAAAGTTACTTTTATTCAACCAGCAAGTCATTTTTTGATGGGAAATGACATAGGTTTCTCCCAAAAGATAATAAGACGATGTACAAGAGGCATTATTGTGGGGAAAAAAAACATTTCTCAGCTTTTTTTTTACATTTGAGCATAAAGTGTCCAGTCCACA
This sequence comes from Bufo bufo, assembly GCF_905171765.1. Taxonomy (NCBI): domain Eukaryota; kingdom Metazoa; phylum Chordata; class Amphibia; order Anura; family Bufonidae; genus Bufo; species Bufo bufo. Next base: position 746,799,546 of record NC_053390.1, on the reverse strand, counting down.
ATTATTCATACCCTTCTCAATAATCAATAGAATAGCCTTTATTGGCTATTACAGCAATCAAACGCTTCCTATAATTACAGACCAGCTTTTTGCATGTCTCCACAGGTATTTTTGCCCATTCATCTTTAGTAATGAGCTCCAAATCTTTCAGGTTGGAGGGTCTTCTTGCCATCACCCAAGTCTGGGCTCTGGCTGGGCCACTCCAAAACGTTAATGTTGTTGTCTGCTAACCATTTATTCAGCACTTTTGCTGTGTGTTTTGGGTCATTGTCATGCTGAAATGTCCACTGGTGCCCAAGGCCAAGTTTCTCTGCAGACTGCCTGATATTGTCGTTGAGAATCCTCATGTATTGCTCTTTTTTCATGGTGCCGTTTACTGTGATTAGGTTCCCTGGTCCATTGGCTGAAAAACACCCCCAAAGCATTAGGTTCCCACCACCATGTTTGAAAGTGGGGATGGTGTTCTTTGGGTTGAAGACTTCTCCTTTTATACGCCAAATGAAGGAAACATCATTGTGACCAAACAATTCAATTTTTGTTTCATCTGACTATAACACAGAAGACCAGAAGTCTTCTTCTTTGTCCAGATGAGCTTTTGCAAAGGCCAAGTGAGCATTTGTGTGCCTGGTCTGCATCCGTGGAACCTAGCAGTGTGCAATGTCCATTGCATTGTCTGCCTTGAGACATTGCCACCAGCAGAGCCCAGATTCACCAGGATGGCCTTGGTGGTGATCCTTGGATTCTTTTTCACCTCTCTAACTATCCTCCTTGCCAGCACAGGTGTCACTTTATGTAATTTCCCATCAAAAAATTACTTGCTGGTTGAATAAAAGTAACTTTAAGTCAATATTTGCCAGGGGTATGAATAATTATGGGCAGCACTGTATATATATATATATATATATATATATATATATATATAATTTTTTTATTTTATTTTTTTGTTACAAATTTCTTGTGGACTTTGCAATCTTAAAAATCCATCGAAATAAAAATTGTCAAAGGAATATATTGAAATTTATATGCATGGGAACACATTCCTGCTGTAGACAAAGAACCTGCTGCTGTCAGAGGTGTCTAAGTTTATTTTTGGTGTTCCCCCGATCTGGCGGGGGCCCACATTCCTGCTACAAACAAAGAACCGGCTCCTGTCTGTTCTGGCTGAGTTTGGCCCAGCTATATGTAGGTCTTAAACTACTATTCACATGCTGCTGCCTGTCCTGATTATTTTGGCCGAGCTATGTGTAGGCCTTATACTACACCATTACCATTTACCTCAGCTTGTTTTGAGTGGCTCACCTGGTTGTCACCATGTATCGGGTGCTCAAAATCTATCTGATTAACCCAATCAGTAATTTTAAAATCTGTAATGTATAAGGAATGACGAACACTCCTCATAAGGTCTTATGCAGAAATTAATATTTATTGGTTAAAAAAATGTGTATTTTTTTTAAAAAGTATATGTATAGAAAAAAGGAATGGTATACAAATAAAATGGCGTATACGGTTGCTTGTTAGAATTCCCACACAGACTTAAATTCAAAACAAACTTAATTGCATTGGTGCGATTCTGCAAAAAAGTGCATGTGAAGTAGAAAAATAAATGGTTAAAAGTTGTGAAGTAAATCGATAAGTAAAAAAATTGAGATAAAGATAAAAAATATATATATAACTGTGATACAGAGTCCAATGTCTGCTCCTATAGACTTGTATTCTCCTTTCCTCTGTAGGATAGTTGTGTTCTTCTATAGTGGCTATTGCTGCCAATAGTGATAAGTAGCTGGCATTTATATTGCACAATGTCCCAATAGGTTAATAGTGGTTAATAGGGTTCTGCTGGATACTGTTGAGGTATTTCAATACAATGGGATTCATGCTTATTAAATAGGTAAGTGTAATTTTCAGGAAAAGGGTTGCCAGGTTCTGCTGGATACTGTTATGGTATTTCGATACAATGGTGTTCACGCTTATTAACTAGGTAAATGTAAATTTCAGGCAGAGGGTTGTCAGGTCAGCCGTGGCGTCCCACGTGGCCGCCGATAACAACCTCAACTGCCGTTACCTGTATGATGTCTTCACGGCTATCCTGCTTGTAGTCGCCCTTGTAAAATCGTCTCTCCTTCTCTAGTCTCGCGGACAGACAGGCGTGTGGATAAGACGTCAGTCTTTCAGCGTCCCACGAGTGTAGTGTACTGGCCAATCTTCGGGCAGATTTTGCCGTGGTGATTGGAAGCGCTTCCAAGAAAAAAAATTAAAAAAGCGCTTCCAATCACCACCGCAAAACCTGCCTTCGGATTGGCCAGTACAGGATCGTCACTACACACGTGGGACGCTGAAAGACTGATGTCTTATCCACACGCCTGTCCATCCGCAACTTTTTTTAGTTGATCATGAAGGTCCAACATCTCCTGCATCTGTTTGCGGTGCAGCGCCTCCATCTTCCGCATCTGCTTGCACATCTGCTTCCAGGCTATGAGCTGTGCACTACGATTGGCCAGCGCTGCAGCAAGGGACAACCCTAATACAAAAACTCCGCCCAGTACAACAGAGGGAGCTGCAGACACCGGAGCCTATACCGGGAACGGATCGGCGCCCAGACTTACTAGTGCAAGTGCAGGGGGACCCCTGGGCGCCGCTCTGCCCACTGATATAGTTAGTTTTTAGTTTTTAAACTAGTGAAAGGTCCTCTTTAAGTAATCGGCCATATTTCACCTTAAGGACCAGGGCATTTTTTGCAAATCTGACCAGTGTCACTTTATGTGCGGATAACTTTAAAACGCTTTGACTTATCCAGGACATTCTGAGACTGTTTTTTCATCACATATTGTAAATCATGACACTGGTAAAATGAAGTAAAAAAAAATATTTTTATTTATAAAAAAAATACCAAATTTACCAAAAATTTGTAAAAAATTTAAAATTTCCAAGTTTCAATTTCTCTCCTTCTATAATACATAGTAATACCTGCAAAAATAGTTATTACTTTACATTCCCCATATGTCTACTTCATGTTTGGATCATTTTGGGAATTATATTTTATTTATTGGGGATGTTACAAGGCTTAGAAGTTTAGAAGCAAATCTTGAAATTTTTCTGAAATTTTCAAAAACCCAATTTTTAGGGACCAGTTCAGGTCTGAAGTCACTTTGCGAGGCTTACATAATAGAAACCACCCAAAAATTACCCCATTCTATAAACTACACCCCTGAAGGTATACAAAACTGATTTTACTAATTTTGTTAACCCTTTAGGTGTTCCACAAGATTTAATGGAAAATAGAGATACAATTTCAAAATGTCACTTTTTTGGCAGATTTTCCATTTTATAATTTTTTTTCCAGTTACAAAGCAAGGGTTAACAGCCTAACAAAACTCAATATTTATGGCTCTGATTCTGTAGTTTACAGAAACACCCCATATGTGGTCGTAAACCGCTGTACGGGCACACGGCAGGGCGCAGAAGGAAAGGAATGCCATACGGTTTTTGGAAGGCAGATTTTGCTGGACTGTTTTTTTTGACACCTTGTCCCATTTGAAGCCCCCCTGATGCACCTCTAGAATAGAAATTCCATAAAAGTGACCCCATCTAAGAAACTACACCCCTCAAGGTATTCAAAACTGATTTTACAAATGTTGTTAACCCTTAAGGTGTTCCACAAGAATTAATGGAAAATAGAGATACAATTTCAAAATTTCACTTTTTTGGCAGATCTTCCATTTTAATATTTTTTTTACTTTTACAAAGCAAGGGTTAACAGCCAAACAAAACTCAGTATTTATGGCCCTGATTCTGTTGTTTACAGAAACACCCCATATGTGGTCGTAAACTGCTGTACGGGCACACGGCACGGCGCAGAAGGAAAGGAATGCCATACGGTTTTTGGAAGGCAGATTTTGCTGGACTTTTTTTTTTTACACCATGTCCCATTTGAAGCTCCCCTGATGCAACCCTAGGGTAGAAACTTCATAAAAGTGACCCCATCTAAGAAACTACAACCCTCAAGGTATTCAAAACAGATTTTACAAACGTCGTTAACCCTTTAGGTGTTCCACAAGAGTTATTGGAAAATGGAGATGAAATTTCAGAATTTAAATTTTTGGGCAAATTTTCCATTTTAATCCATTTTTCCCAGTAACAAAGCAAGGCTTAACAGCCAAACAAAACTCAATATTTATGGCCTTGATTCTGTTGTTTACATAAACACCCCATATGTGGTCGTAAACAGCTGTACGGGCACACGGCAGGGCGCAGAAGGAAAGGAATGCCATACGGTTTTTGGAAGGCAGATTTTGCTAGTCTGTTTTTTTTTGACACCATGTCCCATTTGAAGCCCCCCTGACGCACCCCTAGAGTAGAAACTCCAAAAAAATTGCCCCATTTTAGAAACTACCGGATAGGGTGGCAGTATTGTTGGTACTAGTTTAGGGTACATATGATTTTTGGTTGCTCTATATTACACTTTTTGTGAGGCAAGATAACAAGAAATAGCTGTTTTGGCACCGTTTTTATTTTTTGTTATTTACAACATTCATCTGATAGGTTAGATCATGTGATATTTTTATAGACCAGGTTGTCACGGATGCGGCGATACCTAATATGTATACTTTTTTTTTATTTATGTAAGTTTTACACAATGATTTATTTTTTGAAGCCAAAAAAAATCATGTTTTAGTGTTTCCATAGTCTGAGAGCAATAATTTTTTCAGTTTTTGGGCGATTACCTTGGGTAGGGTATGATTTTTGCGGGATGAGATGATGGTTTTATTGGCACTATTTTGGGGTGCGTGTGACTTTTTGATCGCTTGCTATCACACTTTTTGTGATGTAAGGTGACAATTTTTTTTTATTTAGCACAGTTTTTATTTTACATTTTTTACGGTGTTCATCTGAAGGGTAAGGTCATGTGATATTTCTATAGAGCCGGTCGATACGGACGCGGCGATACCTAATATGTATACTTTTTTTTAAAACAAAAAAAATGATGTTTTAGTGTCTCCATATTCTGAGCCATATTTATTTTTAATTTTTGGGCGATTTTCTCAGGTAGGGGCTCATTTTTTGCGGGATGAGGTGATGGTTAGATTAGTACTATTTTGGTGGGCAAACGCCTTTTTGATCGCTTGCTGTTGTACTTTTTTTTGATGTAAGGTGACAAAAAAAAGTTTTTTAGCACAGTTTTTATTTTTTATTTTATACGGTGTTCATCTGAGGGGTTAGGTCATGTAATATGTTTATAGAGCCGGTCGATATGGACGCGGCGATACCTAATATGTATACTTCCCCCACCCCCTATTTTTTACCAAAGTTTTTTAGCTTTATTTGGGGAAAATTACGTTTTTGTTTATTTTTACTTGAAACTTGAAATTTTTTGAGGGGAAAACTTTATATTTTCAACTTTTTTTTTCACTTTATTTTTTGTCCCACTTTGGGACTTGAACTTTTGGGGGTCTAATCCTTTACAATGCATTCCAATACTTCTGTATTGGAATGCATTGGCTATATGAGTAATACTGTGTGTATTACTCATACAGCTTCCGGGGCCTGTGATATCCAGGGGGCTGGATCTCACAGGCGCTTCACCGGAAGGCAGCGCAGATGCCTCAGGAAGGCATCGCGCTGCCTTTCATGCCATTGGGTCCCCCCCACAGCCCCATGGGGACCCGATGGCACGCCGCCCGCACAATAAAAAGCCGCAAACCGCAGGTCTGAATTGACCTGCGGTTTGCGGCGTTCGCCGACACGGGGGGGTCACGGGATTCCCCCACGCATTTGGCCGTGGGGCATGCTCAATGATTTGAGCAGGCACCGTGTACCGATCACCTCCCGCCGCCCGGCGGTGATCGGAACTATAGATGACGTACCGGTACGTCATGGGTCCCTATGGGGTTAAGAGGCATGGATACAGAATTATTTTGCTATGTCCACATATTTGCCCTCCTGACAACCTCCTCCTCTTTATCGTCATCAGGATCTGGTGGGGGAATCCAGCTTCTGGGAGGGTCCAGCTTCTTCCACCTCCACCTTCGCCCACATCAGGTGGGTGTGGCACCTCATGCTGCTGCTGCTGGAGGGTCCAGCCTGCTCTCCCTCCTCCTCCTCGGTAGACAACGTCATGACCTCCAGATCCTCTGTCAAAGGCCTGCGGCAGACGGAGGGAACGGGAACCCCTATAATCAAATAATGTTCAGAATTTAGACAAAAAACTTAGAACTCATAACAAAGGCAAATTTAGTGGGGGATGTATCTAATGTAATGATTAGAGTTGAGCGAACACTTGGATGTTCGGGTTCGAGAAGTTCGGCCGAACTTCACGGAAATGTTCGGGTTAGGGATCCGAACCCGACCCGAACTTCGTCCCGAACCCCATTGAAGTCAATGGGGACCCAAACTTTTTGGCACTAAAAAGGCTGTAAAACAGCCCAGGAAAGGGCTAGAGGGCTGCAAAAGGCAGCAAAATGTAGTTAAATCCCCTGCAAACAAATGTGGATAGGGAAATGAATTAAAATAAAAATAAAATAAATAAAAATTAACCAATATCAATTGGAGAGATGTCCCATAGCAGAGAATCAGGCTTCATGTCAGCCAAAACTGGAACAGTCCATTGTCAGATATTTAGGCCCCGGCACCCATGCAGAGGAGAGAGGTCCCATAACATAAAAATCTGGCTTCATGTCAGCAGAGAATCAGTCTTCATGTCATAGCAGAGAATCATGCTTCACGTCACCCACCACTGGAACAGTCCATTGTCAGATATTTAGGCCCAGGCAGAGGAGAGAGGTCCCATAGCAGAGAATCTGGCTTCATGTCAGCAGAGAATCAGTCTTCATGTCATAGCAGAGAATCATGCTTCACGTCACCCAACATTGGAACAGTCCATTGTCATATAATTTAGGCCCCGGCACACAGACAGAGGAGAGAGGTCCCATAACATAGAATCTGGCTTCATGTCAGCAGAGAATCAGTCTTCATGTCATAGCAGAGAATCATGCTTCACGTCACCCACCACTGGAACAGTCCATTGTCAGATATTTAGTCCCAGGCACCCAGGCAGAGGAGAGAGGTCCCATAGCAGAGAATCTGGCTTCATGTCAGCAGAGAATCAGTCTTCATGTCATAGCAGAGAATCATGCTTCACGTCACCCACAACTGGAACAGTCCATTGTCAGATATTTAGGCCCCGGCACCCAGGCAGAGGAGAGAGGTCCCATAACATAGAATCTGGCTTCATGTCAGCAGAGAATCAGTCTTCATGTCATAGCAGAGAATCATGCTTCACGTCACCCACCACTGGAACAGTCCAATGTCAGATATTTAGGCCCAGGCACCCAGGCAGAGGAGAGAGGTCCCATAACAGAGATTCAGGCTTCATGTCAGCAGAGAATCAGTCTTCATGTCATAGCAGAGAATCATGCTTCACGTCACCCACAACTGGAACAGTCCATTGTCAGATATTTAGGCCCCGGCACCCAGGCAGAGGAGAGAGGTCCCATAACATAGAATCTGGCTTCATGTCAGCAGAGAATCAGTCTTCATGTCATAGCAGAGAATCATGCTTCACGTCACCCACCACTGGAACAGTCCATTGACAGATATTTAGGCCCAGGCACCCAGGCAGAGGAGAGAGGTCCCATAGCAGAGAATCTGGCTTCATGTCAGCAGAGAAACAGTCTTTATGTCATAGCAGAGAATTATGCTTCACGTCACCCACCACTGGAACAGTCAATTGTCAGATATTTAGGCCCAGGCACCCAGGCAGAGGAGAGAGGTCCCATAGCAGAGAATCTGGCTTCATGTTAGCAGAGAATCAGTCTTCATGTCATAGCAGAGAATCATGCTTCACGTCACCCACCACTGGAACAGTTCATTGTCAGATATTTAGGCCCAGGCACCCAGGCAGAGGAGAGAGGTCCCATAGCAGAGAATCTGGCTTCATGTCAGCAGAGAATCAGTCTTCATGTCATAGCAGAGAATCATGCTTCACGTCACCCACCACTGGAACAGTCCATTGTCAGATATTTAGGCCCAGGAACCCAGGCAGAGGAGGGAGGTCCAATAGCAGAGAATCTGGCTTCATGTCAGCAGAGAATCAGTCTTCATGTCATAGCAGAGAATCATGCTTCACGTCACCCAACATTGGAACAGTCCATTGTCATATAATTTAGGCCCCGGCACCCAGACAGAGGAGAGAGGTCCCATAACAGAGATTCAGGCTTCATGTCAGCGACTCAGCAGAGAATCAGTCTTCATGTCATAGCAGAGAATCAGGCTTCATGTCACCCACAACTGGAACAGGCCACTGTCAGATATTTTTAGGCCCCGGCACCCAGACAGAGGAGAGGTTCATTCAACTTTGGGTTGCCCCGCAATATAATGGTAAAATGAAAATAAAAATAGGATTGAATGAGGAAGTGCCCTGGAGTACAATAATATATGGTTAAGGGAAGGTAGTTAATGTCTAATCTGCACAAGGGATGGACAGGTCCTGTGTAGAGTTGAGCGAACACCTGGATGTTCGGGTTCGACGAGTTCGGCCGAACTTTCGAAAAATGTTCGGGTTCGGGATCCGAACTCGACCCGAACTTCATCCCGAACCCGAACCCCATAGAAGTCAATGGGGACCCGAACTTTTGGGCACTAAAAAGGCTGTAAAACACACCCGGAAAGGGCTAGAGGGCTGCAAAAGGCAGCAAAATGTAGTTAAATCCCCTGCAAACAAATGTAGATAGGGAAATGATGAGTTAACATAAAATAAATAAAAATTAAACAATATTAATTGGAGTGAGGTCCCATAGCACAGAATCAGGCTTCAAGTCACCCACCAATGGAGAAGGTCACTTACTATTATTTTGACCACAGCACCCAGACAAAGGAGAGAGGTCCCACAGCAGAGAACCAGGCATCATATCACCCACCACAGGAGTAGGCCACCATTTAGTTACTTTGACCCCTACACCCAGACGGAGGAGAGAGGTTACACAGCAGAGAATCAGGCATTTAGATCACCCACCACAGGAGTAGGCCACCATTGAATCAGACCCCGGCAACCATGTCAGATGGCACAAGCATAAGCTTTATATCAATCAGCACAGGAGAAGGCGACTTTGACAGACTTTGACCCCTACACCCGGACGGAGGAGAGAGGTTTCAAAGCAGAGAATCAGGCATTTAGATCACCCACCACAGGAGTAGGCCCCAATTTAATGGGACCCCGGCAACCATGTCAGATGGCACAACCATCAGCTTCATATCAATCAGCACAGGAGAAGGCGACTTTGAAAGACTTTGACCCCTACACCCAGACGGAGGAGAGAGGTTTCACAGCAGAGAATCAGGCATTTAGATCACCCACCACAGGAGTAGGCCCCCATTGAATCAGACCCTGGCAACCATGTCAGATGGCACAACCATCAGCTTTATATCAATCAGCACAGGAGAAGGCGACTTTGAAAGACTTTGACCCCTACACCCAGATGGAGGAGAGAGGTTTCACAGCAGAGAATCAGGCATCATATCAACCACCACAGGAGAAGCCACCATTTAGTTACTTTGACCCCTGCACCCAGGAAGAGGAGAGAGGCACCACAGCACATATTCTGGCATCATATCAGCCACCACAGGAGAAGCCACCATTGAGTTACTTTGACCCCCGCACCCAGGAAGAGGAGAGAGGCACCACAGCACATATTCTGGCATCATATCAGCCACCACAGGAGAAGCCACCATTGAGTTACTTTGACCCCCGCACCCAGGAAGAGGAGAGAGGCACCACAGCACATATTCTGGCATCATATCAGCCACCACAGGAGAAGCCACCATTTAGTTACTTTGACCCCTTCACCCAAACAGAGGAGAGAGGTTCCACATCAGAGAATCAGGCATCATATCAACCACCACAGGAGTAGGCCACAATTTAATGGGACCCCGGCAACCATGTCAGATGGCACAACCATCAGCTTCATATCAATCAGCACAGGAGAAGGCGACTTTGAAAGACTTTGACCCCTACACCCAGACGGAGGAGAGAGGTTTCACAGCAGAGAATCAGGCATTTAGATCACCCACCACAGGAGTAGGCCCCCATTGAATCAGACCCTGGCAACGATGTCAGATGGCACAACCATCAGCTTTATATCAATCAGCACAGGAGAAGCCACCATTGAGTTACTTTGACCCCTGCACCCAGGAAGAGGAGAGAGGCCCCACAGCACATATTCTGGCATCATATCAGCCACCACAGGAGAAGCCACCATTGAGTTACTTTGACCCCCGCACCCAGGAAGAGGAGAGAGGCACCACAGCACATATTCTGGCATCATATCAGCCACCACAGGAGAAGCCACCATTGAGTTACTTTGACCCCTGCACCCAGGAAGAGGAGAGAGGCCCCACAGCACATATTCTGGCATCATACTAACCACCACAGGAGAAGCCACCATTGAGTTACTTTGACCCCTGCACCCAGGAAGAGGAGAGAGGCCCCACAGCACATATTCTGGCATCATATCAGCCACCACAGGAGAAGCCACCATTGAGTTACTTTGACCCCCGCACCCAGGAAGAGGAGAGAGGCACCACAGCACATATTCTGGCATCATATCAGCCACCACAGGAGAAGCCACCATTGAGTTACTTTGACCCCTGCACCCAGGAAGAGGAGAGAGGCCCCACAGCACATATTCTGGCATCATACTAACCACCACAGGAGAAGCCACCATTGAGTTACTTTGACCCCTGCACCCAGGAAGAGGAGAGAGGCCCCACAGCACATATTCTGGCATCATATCAGCCACCACAGGAGAAGCCACCATTGAGTTACTTTGACCCCCGCACCCAGGAAGAGGAGAGAGGCACCACAGCACATATTCTGGCATCATATCAGCCACCACAGGAGAAGCCACCATTGAGTTACTTTGACCCCTGCACCCAGGAAGAGGAGAGAGGCCCCACAGCACATATTCTGGCATCATATCAGCCACCACAAGAGAAGCCACCATTGAGTTACTTTGACCCCTGCACCCAGGAAGAGGAGAGAGGCACCACAGCACATATTCTGGCATCATATCAGCCACCACAGGAGAAGCCACCATTTAGTTACTTTGACCCCTTCACCCAAACAGAGGAGAGAGGTTCCACATCAGAGAATCAGGCATCATATCAACCACCACAGGAGTAGGCCACAATTTAGTTTATTTGACCCCTGCACCCAGGAAGAGGAGAGAGGCCCCACAGCACATATTCTGGCATCATATCACACACCACAGGAGAAGGCCTCTTTCAGTGATTTAGGCCTTTGGACCCAGACAGAGGAGAGAGGTCAGAGATTAGCTTCATATCCCCCAGCACAGCAGAAGACCGCTTTATTTGACTTAGGCCTCAGCACCCAGACAGAAGACAGAGGTAGCATGGCAGAGGTTATGGCTTCATGTCACCCGTTAGTTTAACCGGCCACTTTCATCTGGTTAGGCCCCGGCGCCCAGACAGAGAAGAGTTTCATTCAACTGTGGGTTTCATAAAATTTGTATCAAATAAAGAAGTGGCCCGTAGCACAACAAGACATGTTTTAGGCAGTTAATAAGGACTACTCTGCACAAAGTAGGGACAGGTCCTGTGGGATCCATGCCTGGTTCATCTTTATGAAGGTCAGCTTGTCCACGTTGGCTGTGGACAGGCGGCTGCGCTTGTCAGTAATGACGCCCCCTGCCGTGCTGAATACGCGTTTAGATAAAACGCTGGCCGCCGGGCAGGAAAGCACCTCCAAGGCATAACATGCTAACTCTGGCCACGTGGACAATTTCGAAACCCAGTAGTTGAATGGGGCCGAACCATCCGTCAGGATGTGGAGGGGTGTGCAGACATACTGTTCAACCATGTTAGTGAAATGCTGCCTCCTGCTAACACGTTCCGTATCAGGTGTCGGTGCAGATAGCTGTGGCGTGGAGACAAAACTTTTCCACATTTCTGCCATGCTAACCCTGCCCTCAGATGAGCTGGCCGTGACACAGCTGCGTTGGCGACCTCTTGCCACTCCTCTGCCTTCACCTTCCACCTGTTCCCCTGTGACATGTGGGAATGCTCTCAAGAGCGCCTCTATCAGCGTGCGCTTGTACTCGCGCATCTTACGGTCGCGCTCCAGTTCAGGAATTAAAGTGGGCACATTGTCTTTATACCGGGGATCCAGCAGGGTGGCCACCCAGTAGTCTGCACACGTTAAAACGTGGGCAACTCTGCTGTCGTTGCGCAGGCATTGGAGCATATATTCGCTCATGTGGGCCAGGCTACCCATGGGTAAGGACAAGCTGTCCTCTGTGGGAGGCGTATCGTCATCGTCCACCGTATCCCCCCAGCCACGCACCAGTGATGGGCCTGGGCTGCCACCCCGCTGTGAACTTGCGTCATCCTCGTCCCCCTCCACCTCCTCCTCCTCATCCTCCTCGTCCTCCAGTACAGTGCCTTGGCTGGCGACTTGTGAACCTGTCCTCTGCTGCTTAAACAAACCTCCCTCTGAGCCACTTCGAACAGACTGGCCCGAAAGTGTTAGAAACGAGCCCTCATCCTCCTCCTCCTCCTCCACCTGGGCCACCTCCTCTAACATCATTGCCCTAAGTGTTTTCTCAAGGAGACATAGAAGTGGTATTGTAACGCTGATAACAGTGTCATCGCCACTGGCTATGTTGGTGGAGTACTCGAAACAGCGCAGCAGGGCACACAGGTCTCGCATGGAGGCCCAATCATTGGTGGTGAAGTGGTGCTGTTCGGCAGTACGACTGACGCGAGCGTGCTGCAGCTGAAACTCCACTATGGCCTGCTGCTGCTCGCACAGTCTCTCCAGCATGTGCAAGGTGGAGTTCCACCGGGTGGGCACGTCGCATATGAGGCGGTGAGCGGGAAGGCCGAAGTTCCGCTGTAGCGCAGACAGGCAAGCAGCGGCAGGATGTGAACGGCGGAAGCGCGCACAGACGGCCCGCACTTTATGCAGCAGCTCTGACATGTTGGGGTAGTGGTGAATGAACCTCTGCACCACCAAGTTCAGCACATGCGCCAGGCAAGGGATGTGCGTCAAACCGGCTAGTCCCAGAGCTGCCACGAGATTTCGCCCATTATCGCATACCACCAGGCCTGGCTTGAGGCCCACCGGCAGAAACCACTCGTCGGTCTGTTGTTCAATACCCCGCCACAACTCCTTTGCGCTGTGGGGCCTGTCCCCCAAACATATGAGTTTCAGAATGGCCTGCTGACGTTTACCCCGGGCTGTGCTGAAGTTGGTGGTGAAGGTGTGTGGCTGACCGGATGAGCTGGTGGAAGCAGTGGAGGAGGAAGCCGAGTAGGAGGAGGAGGCTACAGGAGGCAGAGAATGATGCCCTGCGATCCTAGGGGGCGGAAGGGCGTGCGCCAAGGAACTGTCCGCCGGGGGCCCAGCCGCCACTACATTCATCCAGTGTGCAGTTAGTGAGATATAGCGTCCCTGGCCGTGCTTACTGGTCCACGTATCTGTGGTTAGGTGGACCTTGCCACAAATGGCGTTGCGCAGTGCACACTTGATTTTATCGGACACTTGCATGTGCAGGGAAGGCACGGCTGTCTTGGAGAAGTAGTGGCGGCTGGGAACCACATACTGCGGGACAGCCATGGCCATCAGCTGTTTGAAGCTGTCTGTGTCCACCAGCCGGAATGACAGCATTTCAAAGGCCAGCAGTTTAGAAATGCTGGCGTTCAGGCCAAGGGCTCGAGGGTGACTCGGGGGGAATTTGCGCTTCCTCTCTAAGGTTTGAGATATTGAGAGCTGAACGCTGCTGTGTGATATAGTGGAGACGCTAGTTGACGGTGGCGGTGGTGGTGGTGTCGGTGGCACATCCTCTGTTTGCTGCTCGGCAGGTGGCAACATTCCTCTCGAGGCGGAAGCCGAGGCAGCAGCGGTAGAGGGAGCAGGGGGAGCCTCAGCGAGTGCCTGGTTTTTAAGGTGTGTACCCCACTGCAGTTCATGCTTTGCATGTAGATGCCTGGTCATGCAGGTTGTGCTGAGGTTCAGAACGTTAATGCCTCGCCTCAGGCTCTGATGGCAGAGCGTGCAAGTCACTCGGGTCTTGTCGGTAGGACATTGTTTAAAGAAGTGCCATGCCAGGGAACTCTTTGAAGCTGCCTTTGTGGGGCTGGGTCCCTGTTGGCGATGTCCAGTAGCAGGCGAACTCTGGGGGCGGCGGCTCGTCTGCTTTGGCCCCCTGCTCCCTCTTTGGCTTCGCTGTTGTCTCGGTCTCACCACTACCTCTTCCTCTGAACTGTGAAAGTCATCGCCACGACCTTCAGTCCATGTGGGGTCTAAGACCTCATCGTCCTCTGCATCGTCTTCCACCCAGTCTCCCTCCCTGACCTCCTCCTGTTCAGTCTGCACACTGCAAAAAGACGCGGCAGTGGGCACCTGTGTTTCGTCATCATCAGAGAGTCGGTGACTCTGCTGTGGTGGTATTCCCATGTCCTCTTCATCTGGAGACATAAGTGGTTGTGCGTCAGTGCATGGTATGTCTTCCTCCACTGGGGAAGGGCTAGGTGGACGCCCCTGGGAAACCCTGGAAGCAGAGTCTTCAAACAGAAGAAGAGACTGCTGCATAACTTGTGGCTCAGACCGTTTCCCTGATATGCTTGGGGGTGATGTGACAGACTGATGGGCTTGGTTTTCAGGTGCCACCTGTGCGCTTTCCGCAGAAGACTGGGTGGAAGACCATGTGGTGAACGTGCTGGAAGCACTGTTGGCCACCCAATCGATTAATGCCTGTACCTGCTCATGCCTTACCATCCTAAGAGCGGCATTGGGCCCCACGAGATATTGCGGTACATTCTGCCGGCTAGTTGAGGGAGTTCGTTCCCTACTGTGTGCGCCTGGGGCCGAACGGCCACGTCCTCTACCAGCAACAGAGGCTCCACGGACACCACCACGACCGCGTCCTCGTCCCTTAATAGTATTTTTCTTCATTGTTGCGATTCAACTCGCACCACAATGAAATATATTATTTTTTATAAGCAAAATCCCCTCACTGGAATACTTTCAGTCTTTTGACTGTATGGATTACAGATGGAATGACTGTTATATGTGAGTACCGCTTTCTTTGACAGATTCTAGTATGGGTACATATATGTTTTCCCAACCCCAGCACATTAGTTTGCTAATTCCAGATGTATGAAACGCAGGCCTAACAGTATCTAGTATATTGAACGCCAGATAAACTAACTTGGCCTTTTTTAAATAAAAAAAAAATTCCCTCACTGGAATACTTTCAGTCTTTTGACTGTATGGATTACAGATGGAATGACTGTTATATGTGAGTACCGCTTTCTTTGACAGATTCTAGTATGGGTACATATATGTTTTCCCAACCCCAGCACATTAGTTTGCTAATTCCAGATGTATGAAACGCAGGCCTAACTGTATCTAGTATATTGAACGCCAGATAAACTAACTTGGCCTTTTTTAAATAAAAAAAATCCCCTCACTGGAATACTTTCAGTCTTTTGACTGTATGGATTACAGATGGAATGACTGTTATATGTGAGTACCGCTTTCTTTGACAGATTCTAGTATGGGTACATATATGTTTTCCCAACCCCAGCACATTAGTTTGCTAATTCCAGATGTATGAAACGCAGGCCTAACTGTATCTAGTATATTGAACGCCAGATAAACTAACTTGGCCTTTTTTAAATAAAAAAAATTCCCTCACTGGAATACTTTCAGTCTTTTGACTGTATGGATTACAGATGGAATGACTGTTATATGTGAGTACCGCTTTCTTTGACAGATTCTAGTATGGGTACATATATGTTTTCCCAACCCCAGCACATTAGTTTGCTAATTCCAGATGTATGAAACGCAGGCCTAACTGTATCTAGTATATTGAACGCCAGATAAACTAACTTGGCCTTTTTTAAATAAAAAAAATTCCCTCACTGGAATACTTTCAGTCTTTTGACTGTATGGATTACAGATGGAATGACTGTTATATGTGAGTACCGCTTTCTTTGACAGATTCTAGTATGGGTACATATATGTTTTCCCAACCCCAGCACATTAGTTTGCTAATTCCAGATGTATGAAACGCAGGCCTAACTGTATCTAGTATATTGAACGCCAGATAAACTAACTTGGCCTTTTTTAAATAAAAAAAAAATTCCCTCACTGGAATACTTTATGGCTTTTCACTGTATGGATTACAGGTGGACTGGTATTAGTAGGGGTGACACAAGCACACCCAAGTCCCTGATGTAGGATTTCTATGGCACAGACCACTATTACAAGTGATTAATGGACGTTGGGAGAGATTGTGCTGCAGCACTAGTCCCAAGATGGCCGCCGCCTATCAGCCCAGTAACATGTGCCACAAAATGGTCTGCACAACCTTTAAAAAAAATAGCCTTGGACTGTGCTGCTAAATCGCTATTGGTCTGAATCCCAGGTGTAGATGTCTGACTTGTTTGGAGCTTTGGAATGCACACTGTGGCAGCTTCTGCTGCAGCACTACAAGTCGCAAAATGGCGGCCGGCGGTCAGCCCAGGTACATGTGGATGGAAAAATCACTCTGGCCACTCTAAAAATAGCCAATCCCTATCAAAAAAGCAGCTCAGCTGCAGTTGTTCAGATGAATCACAGGTGGAGGAGAGAAATTTGCTTCCAGTTATTCAATTATCCCTGCCTATTCTCGCCCTAGCATCAGCTGCGTCTATCCCTGTTCTATTCACATCGGGAGTGAGCACGTCCCGACGTGCGCACAAGCTTATAAAGAGGCTGAGTCACATGCTGCACTTGGCCAATCACAGCCTTGCCAATAGTAGGCATGGCTGCGATGGCATCTTAGGGCAAGTAGTATGATGCATGTTGATTGGCTGCTTTGCAGCCTTTCAAAATGCGCCAAAATACATGCCGAACGACGAACCCGAACCTTTACGAAAAAGTTCGGGTTCGGGTCCGTGTCACGAACACCCCAAAATTCGGTACGGACCCGAACTATGCTCGAACTGTTCGCTCAACACTAGTCCTGTGGGATCCATGCCTGGTTCATTTTTATGAACGTCAGCTTGTCCACATTGGCTGTAGACAGGCGGCTGCGTTTGTCTGTAATGACGCCCCCTGCCGTGCTGAATTCACGTTCAGACAAAACGCTGGCCGCCGGGCAGGCCAGCACCTCCAAGGCATAAAAGGCTAGCTCTGGCCGCGTGGACAATTTGGAGACCCAGAAGTTGAATGGGGCCGAACCATCAGTCAGTAAGTGGAGGGGTGTGCACACGTACTGTTCCACCATGTTAGTGAAATGTTGCCTCCTGCTAACACGTTCCGTATCAGGTGGTGGTGCAGTTAGCTGTGGCGTGGTGACAAAACTTTTCCACATCTCTGCCATGCTAACCCTGCCCTCAGAGGAGCTGGCCGTGACACAGCTGCGTTGGCGACCTCTTGCTCCTCCTCTGCCTTCGCCTTGGGCTTCCACTTGTTCCCCTGTGACATTTGGGAATGCTCTCAGTAGCCTGTCTACTAACGCGCGCTTGTACTCGCGCATCTTCCTATCACGCTCCAGTGCAGGAAGTAAGGTGGGCACATTGTCTTTGTACTGTGGATCCAGCAGGGTGGCAACCCAGTAGTCCTCACACGTTAAAATGTGGGCAACTCTGCTGTCGTTGCGCAGGCACTGCAGCATGTAGTCGCTCTTGTGTGGCAGGCTGCCCAGAGGTAAGGACAAGCTGTCCTCTGTGGGAGGCGTATCGTCATCGTCCTGCGTTTCCCCCCAGCCACGCACCAGTGATGGGCCCGAGCTGCGTTGGGTGCCACCCCGCTGTAAACATGCTTCATCCTCATCCTCCTCCACCTCCTCCTCATCCTCGTCCTCCTCGTCCTCCAGTAGTGGGCCCTGTCTGGCCACATTTGTACCTGGCCTCTGCTGTTGCAAAAAACCTCCCTCTGAGTCACTTCGAAGAGACTGGCCTGAAAGTGCTAAAAATGACCCCTCTTCCTCCTCCTCCTCCTCCTGGGCCACCTCCTCTTCCATCATCGCCCTAAGTGTTTTCTCAAGGAGACATAGAAGTGGTATTGTAACGCTGATAACGGCGTCATTGCCACTGGCCATGTTGGTGGAGTACTCGAAACAGCGCAACAGGGCACACAGGTCGCATGGAGGCCCAGTCATTGGCGGTGAAGTGGGGCTGTTCCGCAGTGCGACTGACCCGTGCGTGCTGCAGCTGAAACTCCACTATGGCCTGCTGCTGCTCGCACAGTCTGTCCAGCATGTGCAAGGTGGAGTTCCACCTGGTGGGCACCTCGCATATGAGGCGGTGAGCGGGAAGGCCGAAGTTACGCTGTAGCGCAGACAGGCGAGCAGCGGCAGGATGTGAACGCCGGAAGCGCGAACCGACGGCCCGCACTTTATGCAGCAGCTCTGACATGTCAGGGTAGTTGTGAATGAACTTCTGCACCACCAAATTCAGCACATGCGCCAGGCAAGGGATGTGCGTCAAACCGGCTAGTCCCAGAGCTGCAACAAGATTTCGCCCATTATCGCACACCACCAGGCCGGGCTTGAGGCTCACCGGCAGCAACCACTCGTCGGTCTGTTGTTCTATACCCCGCCACAAATCCTGTGCGATGTGGGGCATGTCCCTCAAACATATGAGTTTCAGAATGGCCTGCTGACGTTTACCCCGGGCTGTGCTAAAGTTGGTGGTGAAGGTGTGTGGCTGACTGGATGAGCAGGTGGAAGAAGAGGAGGAGGAAGCCGACTAGGAGGAGGAGGCGACAGGAGGCAAAGAATGTTGCCCTGCGATCCTTGGCGGCGGAAGGACGTGCGCCAAACAGCTCTTCGCCTGGGGCCCAGCCGCTACTACATTTACCCAGTGTGCAGTTAGGGGGATATAACATCCCTGGCAGTGCTTACTGGTCCACGTATCTGTGGTTATTTGGACCTTGCCACAGATGGCGTTGCGCAGTGCACACTTGATTTTATTGGATACTTGGTTGTGCAGGGAAGGCACGGCTCTCTTGGAGAAGTAGTGTTGGCTGGGAACAACATACTGTGGGACAGCAAGCGACATGAGCTGTTTGAAGCTGTCTGTGTCCACCAGCCTGAATGACAGCATTTCATAGGCCAGTAGTTTAGAAATGCTGGCATTCAGGGTCAGGGATCGAGGGTGGCTAGGTGGGAATTTACGCTTTCTCTCAAATGTTTGTGAGATGGAGAGCTGAACGCTGCCGTGTGACATGGTTGAGATGCTTGGTGACGGAGGTGGTGGTGGTGTTGGTGGTACATCCTCTGTTTGCTGGGCGGCAGGTGCCAACGATCCTCCAGAGGCGGAGGAAGAGGCCGAGGCGGCAGCAGCAGAAGAGGTAGCAGGGGGAGCCTGAGTGACTTCCTTGTTTTTAAGGTGTTTACTCCACTGCAGTTCATGCTTTGCATGCAGGTGCCTGGTCATGCAGGTTGTGCTAAGGTTCAGAACGTTAATGCCTCGCTTCAGGCTCTGATGGCACAGCGTGCAAACCACTCGGGTCTTGTCGTCAGCACATTGTTTAAAGAACTGCCACGCCAGGGAACTCCTTGAAGCTGCCTTTGGGGTGCTCGGTCCCAGATGGCGGTGGCCAGTAGCAGACGGACTCTCTTGGCGGCGGGTGTTCTGCTTTTGCCCACTGCTCCCTCTTTTGCTACGCTGTTGGCTCGGTCTCACCAGTGCCTCTTCCTCCGAATTCTGAAAGTCAGTGGCACGACCTTCATTCCATGTGGGGTCTAGGACCTCATCGTCCCCTGCATCGTCATCCACCCAGTCTTCCTCCCTGACCTCCTGTTCAGTCTGCACACTGCAGAAAGACGCAGCAGTTGGCACCTGTGTTTCGTCATCATCAGCGTGCTGAGGTGATATTCCCATGTCCTCATCATTAGGAAACATAAGTGGTTGTGCGTTAGTGCATTCTATCTCTTCCACCCCTGGGGAAGGGCTAGGTGGATGCCCTTGGGAAACCCTGCCAGCAGAGTCTTCAAACAGCATAAAAGACTGCTGCATAACTTGAGGCTCAGACAGTTTCCCTGATATGCATGGGGGTGATGTGACAGACTGATGGGCTTGGTTTTCATGCGCCATCTGTGCGCTTTCTGCAGAAGACTGGGTGGGAGATAATGTGAACGTGCTGGATCCACTGTCGGCCACCCAATTGACTAATGCCTGTACCTGCTCAGGCCTTACCATCCTTAGAACGGCATTGGGCCCCACAAAATATTGCTGTAAATTCTGCTGGCTACTGGGACCTGAGGTAGTTGGTTCACTAGGACGTGTGGCTGTGGCAGAACTGCCACGTCCTCTCCCAGCACCAGAGGGTCCACTAACACAACCACGACCATGTCCGCGTCCGCGTCCCTTACTAGATGTTTTCCTCATTGTTACCGTTCACCACAATAAGAAAAAAATTATTTGGCCCAATGTATTGAATTCAAATTCAGGCCTTTTTTTACAGGCACCTAACACTATCTGGCTATCTATTTAGGTACCGAATTACACTAATACAGGCACAACAGTAACGACAGATTTAGCTGAATATAAATTGTAGGCCTGGTATTTAGGCGCTGGGTGACAGGTATACGTTTACGGACAGAATTATTTAAACTTGGAAATGCACGGTAGCGTGTGAAGATATTGAGGATGACAGTATCCGCACCTTCAATCTAATATACCCTTTTATGGATCAATTTAAACTTGGCCTGATACAGCAGAAAAAATATATTTAGGGGATTGCTAAGTTGGGAATTGTATTCAACCCAGAACAAAAACTGTGCTTTGGCGGACATTAAATAAATTGACCAGCCTCAGCAATAAACACAGATTGAGCTGAATATTAATTTTAGGCCTTTTATTTAGGCGCTGGGTGACAGGTATACGTTTACGACAGAATTAGACTTGGATATGCACAGTAGCATGTGTGTGAAGTTATTGAGAATGACCCTATCAGCACCTTGAATCTAATATATTCTTTTAGGGATAGATTTAAAGTAGGCCTGATACAGCAGAAACCACTAATTTAGGAAATTGCTAGGTTGGGAATTGTATTTCAACCCAGAACAAACACTGTGCTTTGACGGACACAAAATAACTTGACCAGCTACAGCAATAACCACAGATTTAGCTGAATATAAATTTGAGGCCTATTCATTAGGCGCTGGGTGACAGGTATACGTTTACGGACAGAATTAGGCTTGGATATGCACAGTAGCGTGTGTGTGAAGTTATTGAGAATGACCCTATCAGCACCTTGAATCTAATATACCCTTTTAGGGATAGATTTAAAGTAGGCCTGATACAGCAGAAACCACTAATTTAGGAAATTGCTAGGTTGGGAATTGTATTTCAACCCAGAACAAACACTGTGCTTTGACGGACACAAAATAACTTGACCAGCTACAGCAATAACCACAGATTTAGCTGAATATAAATTTGAGGCCTATTCATTAGGCGCTGGGTGACAGGTATACGTTTATGGACAGAATTAGGCTTGGATATGCACAGTAGCGTGTGTGTGAAGTTATTGAGAATGACCCTATCAGCACCTTGAATCTAACCTACCCTTTTAGGAATAGATTTAAAGTAGGCCTGATACAGCAGAAACCACTAATTTAGGAAATTGCTAGGTTGGGAATTGTATTTCAACCCAGAACAAAAACTGTGCTTTGACGGACAAAATATAACTTGACCAGCTACAGCAATAACCACAGATTTAGCTGAATATAAATTTGAGGCCTATTATTTAGGCGCTGGGTGACAGGTATACGTTTACGGACAGAATTAGACTTGGATATGCACAGTAGCGTGTGTGTGTGAAGTTATTGAGAATGACCCTATCAGCACCTTGAATCTAACCTACCCTTTTAGGGATAGATTTAAAGTAGGCCTGATACAGCAGAAACCACTAATTTAGGAAATTGCTAGGTTGGGAATTGTATTTCAACCCAGAACAAAAACTGTGCTTTGACGGACAAAATATAACTTGACCAGCTACAGCAATAACCACAGATTTAGCTGAATATAAATTTGAGGCCTATTATTTAGGCGCTGGGTGACAGGTATACGTTTACGGACAGAATTAGACTTGGATATGCACAGTAGCGTGTGTGTGAAGTTATTGAGAATGACCCTATCAGCACCTTGAATCTAATATACCCTTTTAGGGATAGATTTAAAGTAGGCCTGATACAGCAGAAACCACTAATTTAGGAAATTGCTAGGTTGGGAATTGTATTTCAACCCAGAACAAACACTGTACTTTGACGGACACAAAATAACTTGACCAGCTACAGCAATAACCACAGATTTAGCTGAATATAAATTTGAGGCCTATTTTTTAGGCGCTGGGTGACAGGTATACGTTTACGGACAGAATTAGACTTGGATATGCACAGTAGCGTGTGTGTGAAGTTATTGAGAATGACCCTATCAGCACTTTGAATCTAATATACCCTTTTAGGGATAGATTTAAAGTAGGCCTGATACAGCAGAAACCACTAATTTAGGAAATTGCTAGGTTGGGAATTGTATTTCAACCCAGAACAAAAACTGTGCTTTGACGGACACAATATAACTTGACCAGCTACAGCAATAACCACAGATTTAGCTGAATATAAATTTGAGGCCTATTATTTAGGCGCTGGGTGACAGGTATACGTTTACGGACAGAATTAGACTTGGATATGCACAGTAGCGTGTGTGTGAAGTTATTGAGAATGACCCTATCAGCACCTTGAATCTAATATACCCTTTTAGGGATAGATTTAAAGTAGGCATTATACAGCAGAAACCACTAATTTAGGAAATTGCTAGGTTGGGAATTGTATTTCAACCCAGAACAAAAACTGTGCTTTGACGGACAAAATATAACTTGACCAGCTACAGCAATAACCACAGATTTAGCTGAATATAAATTTGAGGCCTATTATTTAGGCGCTGGGTGACAGGTATACGTTTACGGACAGAATTAGACTTGGATATGCACAGTAGCGTGTGTGTGTGAAGTTATTGAGAATGACCCTATCAGCACCTTGAATCTAACCTACCCTTTTAGGGATAGATTTAAAGTAGGCCTGATACAGCAGAAACCACTAATTTAGGAAATTGCTAGGTTGGGAATTGTATTTCAACCCAGAACAAAAACTGTGCTTTGACGGACAAAATATAACTTGACCAGCTACAGCAATAACCACAGATTTAGCTGAATATAAATTTGAGGCCTATTATTTAGGCGCTGGGTGACAGGTATACGTTTACGGACAGAATTAGACTTGGATATGCACAGTAGCGTGTGTGTGAAGTTATTGAGAATGACCCTATCAGCACCTTGAATCTAATATACCCTTTTAGGGATAGATTTAAAGTAGGCCTGATACAGCAGAAACCACTAATTTAGGAAATTGCTAGGTTGGGAATTGTATTTCAACCCAGAACAAACACTGTACTTTGACGGACACAAAATAACTTGACCAGCTACAGCAATAACCACAGATTTAGCTGAATATAAATTTGAGGCCTATTTTTTAGGCGCTGGGTGACAGGTATACGTTTACGGACAGAATTAGACTTGGATATGCACAGTAGCGTGTGTGTGAAGTTATTGAGAATGACCCTATCAGCACTTTGAATCTAATATACCCTTTTAGGGATAGATTTAAAGTAGGCCTGATACAGCAGAAACCACTAATTTAGGAAATTGCTAGGTTGGGAATTGTATTTCAACCCAGAACAAAAACTGTGCTTTGACGGACACAATATAACTTGACCAGCTACAGCAATAACCACAGATTTAGCTGAATATAAATTTGAGGCCTATTATTTAGGCGCTGGGTGACAGGTATACGTTTACGGACAGAATTAGACTTGGATATGCACAGTAGCGTGTGTGTGAAGTTATTGAGAATGACCCTATCAGCACCTTGAATCTAATATACCCTTTTAGGGATAGATTTAAAGTAGGCATTATACAGCAGAAACCACTAATTTAGGAAATTGCTAGGTTGGGAATTGTATTTCAACCCAGAACAAAAACTGTGCTTTGACAGACACAATATAACTTGACCAGCTGCAGCAATAACCACAGATTTAGCTGAATATAAATTTGAGGCCTATTATTTAGGCGCTGGGTGACAGGTATACGTTTACGGACAGAATTAGACTTGGATATGCACAGTAGCGTGTGTGTGAGGTTATTGAGAATGACCCTATCAGCACCTTGAATCTAATATACCCTTTTAATGAATAGATTTAACGTAGCCCTGATACAGCAGAAACCACTAATTTAGGAAATTGCTAAGTTGGGAATTGTATTTCAACCCAGAACAAAAATATATCCTTTGCCAGACAGCAGACAGTATTACAATTGGCTGGCGACAGCTGAAACACCAGATTTAGGGTACTGCTATTTTGGCAATTGTATTTCACCCCTCAATAAAATAGCAAGCACAGCCAAGCCCCTAATGTAGGATATAGCCAAAAAATAACCACACTATTGATGGTTAAATGGACTTGGTGGCAGCTTGCCCTTGATGTAGGATATAGCCAAAAAATAACCACACTATTGATGGTTAAATGGACTTGGTGACAGCTTGCCCCTGATGTAGGATATAGCCAAAAAATAACCACACTATTGATGGTTAAATGGACTTGGTGGCAGCTTGCCCCTGATGTAGGATATAGCAAAATATAACCACACTATTGATGGTTAAATGGACTTGGTGGCAGCTTGTGCTGGCGCACCACAAGCCACAAAATGGCCGCCGATCACCCCAGAAAAAAGTGACTGAAAAACGCTCTGGGCAGCCTAAAAAAAGTGAGCAATTGAATAGCAGCAGTTCAATGATCCACAGCTGTAGATCGATCACTGTCTTAAGTGTTTTGGAGGAGTTAATCTGCCTAATCTCGCCCTAACGTCGCAGCTGCAACCTCTCCCTACACTTGTAACAGCAGAGTGACGTGCAGCGCTACGTGACCCAAGCTTATATAGAGGCTGGGTCACATGCTGTACTGGCCAATCACAGCCATGCCAATAGTAGGCATGGCTGTGATGGCCTCTTGGGGCAAGTAGTATGATGCTTGTTGATTGGCTGCTTTGCAGCCTTTCAAAAAGCGCCAAGAAAGCGCCGAACACCGAACCCGAACCCGGACTTTTACGAAAATGTTCGGGTTCGGGTCCGTATGACGGACACCCCAAAATTCGGTACGAACCCGAACTATACAGTTCGGGTTCGCTCATCCCTAGTAATGATGGACTGGGCCTTTTACTGGAATACAGAATGATGATTTCAGTTTATGTATATGTGTATGTTTGCAGTTTATGTATATGTGTATGTTAAACGTACTAAATCAGACGATTACATCATGCATCTGTACCTCGCTGTGTGTATAAATATATTGGCGAGGTAGAGATGTATGATGTAACCTGCTGATTTGCTACGTGTCACTCCAGGTACTAAGTGATCATTTGTAAAGGGATGAAATACTTATTTGCTTAACTGTATATATACATTACAGAGTGTTGGCGATAGATACAAAAGTAATGTAAGCATTGTACCTGGGCATACTCTGTCACGGATCTCTCTAATCCGCTCAGAGTTCCTCCATTGAACTTACTCCATAGCTTGAAACGGATCCCCCTCACAATGACCTGCTTCTCAGACTGGACGCGAGTACTGTCATAGCCTCGCTCCAACATGCGCTACAGGATAAAGATGCAAGCATATAATCCCGATTTTTTTTACACAAAAATAATGTCCTCAACAAAACAGCAAAAATTATTTCAGTTTTTGAAAGGGAAATATTAGATTTAATGTTACCGTTATAAGATCGGATTATATTGGGATTGTATGTGTGTGGTGTCTGAGCAATTGGATATTGGCTAGCTGAGCAGAGATGTACCTGCCTAGTGAAGTGACGGTACGGTATGGGGTGTAAAGCTGGTTCGCCTCCCCGTGGTGCACCCTGGGTAACTCTAAATGAACCAGCAAATACTGGTGGTCAGACAAAGTAAGTTTCTCCTGAGTCCTGAACAACAGGACATAAACTTTAATCTATATACTGTGTGTGTGTGTGTGGGGGGGGTATATAGTGTGCGGCAGGAAAATGGATGTGCAATGTGCATGTGAGAGATAGTTCTCTGCTGTCCATACATACATGCTACAGACATAGAGCTTTGATGTCACAACAATACTTAGTGCACCTATCAGTAATATCTACTGGGACCTGATAAAATGTGAAATTGTATGTATTGCGAAAAAATATATGCATCATTAGCGACGATTTACGCAATCGCGAATATTTAAAAACACTCTGTCTGCATATAAAGCGATTGTTCTGACATGCATGTGAAATGTAATCAAATACACTGCTGTAATGTCAAATTACTTTTAGTGATCAGGAGTTGTTCCTCACTGTCGCGAAAATTGCTGCCAACCATGTTTTCTAAAATAAACTGCAATTTAGGGTCCGCGCTTGAACTTTATCAGTAAGGGACAGTTCACACAAAGCAACACTTCCACAAGACGACTTATATCTCGATTCAAAACAATTCCAGCTCCTCGATCTCAATATCCACCAGCAATCACAGCTCTTTTATCCTTTAAAAGGAACACGACACGAGTTATTGAAACACTACATATTTTATTTTACTTACAAGATCGACACTTGTTCACATCACATATAAAATCTATTTGCCCGACCCGGGTTTCGCTGTCCGCTTCTTCTGAGGCGTTCCTATCCTCTCCAATTGACACAACTGAAACAACCTCAAATCTCTGGTCACACGTGGTAAATCTCTGTGTTATTTCCGTTAGATCAACTTCCAAATTTTGGAAAATGTTTTCTTTTTAAATACTATGTATACGGCCAAAGAAATAGGCACTGTGATGCATGTCTGAACACCATGCATGTTTTCTAATCTCATCAAACTTCGGGTAGTTTGAAAACATTTGTTAAACTAGGCCATGCCCGTTTTGCGCATGCACAATACGCAAATATTACATTGCCGATTTTCACAATGAAGAAAATAATGAATGGAGATTGTGAATTCTGAAATTTGCAAATATATGACAAATATTTGCCCCAAATATTTGCAAAATATCGCTAATTCAAATATAGCCCCTTCTGTTCATCACTGGGAATGATTCCTCTCTATCCTTTCCCTACACCTTGAATAATCTTTCCCTGCACTTGTAAATCGTTTTTTTTTTTAGCACAATAATGTTTATTCTATCACTGTCCCTAACGCCTACAGACGTCTCTCCCTGCACTAAGTACACTGGTAAATGGCAGAATCTAAGATGGAAAAAATGTTATTCGTTACCACGAAGCGTGAGGAAATTTGCATTTGGTGCGAATCAAATTTTTACTGAAATTCTGAACAAATTCCAATTCATCAGCTTCGATTCGCTCATCTCTAGTAATAACCATACATATAATAAACGAGTTAAGCTATTCTTATTTTAGTGTAAGTGAAGCTGACATAACAAGATGATGAACATCAACAAGAGATTAAGTTCAGCTCTACAAATACTTGTTAAACTAATAAAGCATACAGACACTAATGACTTCTCAGTAAAATCATTTTCATTCAATTAATTCCCAACCATAAAATAAATCCTATATTACAGATGCTATTGGTTTTTATTAACATTATATAATACTGGGGGAAAAAAAGCTTGTCTCATCAGTATTTATGTATAATATTTTAAAATGTTATATAATATAAGGGTAAAGTATTAACATTATGTGATCATGTTAATTGAAACCTCCAAGTAAAAACAACTTAATTATTTTAAATATGGATATATAATACATATACAAGTGGTGAGAATTAGACATCTTTATGTATTAAATTTTTTCTACAGTAGCGTTATTGTGATTGTTGAATTACAATGTTATTTCTTTCATTGCAAACACCAAATTTTATTCTTGTCACAACCATGGTTATGGTCGTGACTTCAAGATCCGCATGCAGTTGCCTGCGGTTTGGTTTTATTGTCAACCACATGGTGAGGGCTGCTGTTATGTTGCCTCACATGTGGTTGCCGCTGGCAACATGTTTGTACTTGGCAGTATAGCAGCCTGAGCTGTTGCTAGGCAGCTTGCTGTCAAGTGCATGCGGTTACACCTGGTTCGGTGTGTGTGTATGTCTGCACTTTCCATGTTTGGTGTGCACGGGGTTGTTTGTGTGTTCACTTCCCCTTTAAGTTGCTGTCTTCCCTTGTCTGGTGTGAGAAGGGTTAATTCCCTTCCTAGACTGTGAGCACTGGGTGTGTCTGTGTGGATGTGGCTACTTGGGCCTATATAGCCTCTGCTGAGAGCAGTAATCAGAGGGGTACTTCAGCCATGGTCTGCTGGAGTCATCCTCATACCTTATACCATCTGCCAGTGAGGGCCACCCTTGTGGTCATAGCAAATGTTATGTGATGTTTAGTCGATGTTGTTTTCCTTCTGTTATTTAATGCAGCTATGGATCTGGGTTCCTGTCTGTATGTGTGTTGGCTGTGTCCTTTTAAGTATGGTGTGGACGTCAGCGTGTCAGCACAGGGATCCAGTCAGCAAGGCTGTGGCAGGTAGGTGGAACTAGTGCAGTTCACCTGTCATATCCATAGGTCTGTTTTTGTATCCCTTTTCCTTGCAGCTTGGCCAGTGAGACTCCTGTTCCTCCGTGTTCAGGAGGAACGGGCTGTCTACAAAGTTCCTAGCTCAGGGATCGGCGGAGGGTCAGTAGGGATCCGAGGTTCTTGAGCATGAGCCCTCCTACCTTCAAGGTCGGCTCATGCAGCTAGGAGTCAGGGTCAGATTAGGATGCGATATTAGGGATGCGATAGGAGGTGACCTGCTCCCTATTTCTGTCATCCTGGCCGAGCAGCCACTAACATCTTCTGGCATCGCTTCATGACAATTCTTTAGATAAATTGTGAACTCATAAGAAAATAAGTTGCATTACCGGGAAATTCTGCTATTGATTCCCAAGATTGCAGTGACGTACCCACTGCAATTACTACAAGGAAAAGAGAGGTTGTTGTTTAATTTACAGGTATTCAGCTGCCACTTTTATTAAAAAAAAAAAATTCATTGCATGATGTACTGTACAAAACGATGAATGTGTACTAATTAAAATATATAATTTTATCACTATATAATTTTATACAATAATTATAAATGAAAACATGATAAAAACATGTCTAATAATAATAATGACAATGAATAAGAAGGAAGAATTTAATAGTCATTATGACAAATGTATTATTATATACAAAAAAAAAAAATTTCCTCTTTAAAAATTATTCTCTTTTATATCGTTTTTAACCCCTTAAATGGCAAGGTCTATTTTCATTTTTGCATTTTAAATTTTTCCTCCCCACATTCCAATAACCATAACTTTTTTATTTTTCTGTTTACATAGCTATATGAGGGCTTACTTTTTTTGCGGGAAGTGATGACTTTTTTAATACCATCATTTAATTTACCATGTCTAGTATTGGAAAACAGGAAAAAAATTCTTTGTGTGGTAAAATTGAAATAAAAACAGAATTCCGCCAAAGTTTTGGAGGTTTTGTCATCACAACATTCACTGTGAGCTAAAAGGGACCTGGCATCTTTATTCTTTGGCTCAATACGAATGCAGCAATACCAAACTTATATCAGTTTGAAAATTAACAAAATTTTCTTTGTATTGCCATATTCTGACAGCCATAATTTTTTTATATTTTGATTTACAGAGGTTTGTTCTTTTGCGTAGCGAACTGTATTTTTTATTGGTACCATTTTTGTGGTATGTATGACTACGACTTTGATCACCATTCATTCAATTTTTATGGGGGGGGGACAAGATGAAAAAATGGAGAATAGCATGTTTTTTTTTTTTTTCCCCCTTTATTGCGTTCGCCATAATATTAATACTAAATTATTGCTTATATGTTTTTATATGTAAAATTGGGAAAGGGGATGATTTAAATTAGTGTTTTTATTTTATTTTTAAAATATATATATTTTTTTTTACTATTGATCCTTTACCTATTCACCCTTATAGCTTATGCACACAACCGTATGTATTTTGTGGTCCACAAAACATAGATCCGCAAAAAATATGGATGATGTCCGTGTGCATTCCATATTTTGTGGAATAGCTGCCCCATAATAGCCGGCCCATAATAGCTGGCCCATAATAGAACAGTCCTTTCCTTGTCCATAATGCGGACAATAACAGGACATGTTCTATTTTTTTGCGAAATGGACATGCGGACATACGGAAACAGAATGCACATGGAGTTACTTCAGTATTTTGGCAGACCCATTGAAATGAATGATTCTGCATATAGTCCGTAAAATAAAAATGGAATGGACACGGAAAGAAAATACGTTCGTGTGCATAAGCCCTAATAGATATCAATTAGAGTGAATAGGATTTTTATTCTCTCCATTCTGAGCTATGCCAAGTGAATAGCTCAGTTATGAGATTGCCGTAACAGGCCTGGAGTGCCTCAGCAGCGCCCAGGCAACCATGGCACGGCAACTGATACTAGCGCCACAATTTTAATGTGAGGGCTCCAAAGCCACATTTCGCTGCCTTCACTCACAAGTGCAGTGATCAGCGTTGATTGTGGCACCTGAGGGGTTAAGTGACAGGGATGGAGTGATCTCCTCTCCCTGTCAGTGTGGGCAGGTGCTAGTCGTATGAAACAGCCAGTACCCACTGCGTATGGAGCGGGCCCGCGGCAGAGGCCCACTCCTTATATGACCTTAAGTATTATAACGTACAACTACATCATAATTTGTGAAGGGTTCAAATGAAAGAGAATGGTTTCTAATATAGAATGGTGGTAAATAGCGTTGAGTGAATCAAAGTGGACTTCGATCCAAATTTTAGGGAAAATTTGATTTGCCGTGAAGCCGAATTTCCTGATGCTTCGAGGTAACAAATCAATTTTCCCTGAAATGGGGGGGTGGGGGGCAGGGGAGAATCTAAACTAAAATAAAAAAATTAAACTCACCAATCTTCAATTTGTGCTGGATCTTCAATCAAGATAGCCTCTACACAATCAAATGGATGAGGTGAGTATTTTTTTTTCGGATTAACCCTTGAAAGCCACAATGTGTATCTCAGAAGCCGCGATCAGGGATGCACGCGGCATCTGAGGGGTTCAATGATATGGCGCACGTGCATTCGCCGTTCCCTGTCATTGCACCTGCTACTTAGAAATAAATGGGCTTTGTGATGAAGTGAAGTAATTCATCACTAAGCAAATTTTTTTGTAAAATTCAGCGAAGCAGCAAATCTAATTTGTAGATCACTCATCTATAGTGGTAAACAATTATTTTATGGAAATCATTGTCAGTTTTGATGGTTGAACTTAGTAGGTCTGTAAAGCATTGAGGGGGTCATTTATTAAGCTGAAATACATTGCAACTAGACCACTCATGCGAGGTCTAAAAAAGGGCATGGGTGGGGAAGGGTCAGCAGGTCTGTCTCATTTACCATTTTCTACACCTGCTTCAGGTGTAGAAAAAGGTTTAAATGTAAGATACCGTAGCTAGGAAGCTGTCTTATATTTAGAACTGACAGAGTGTCCCCCAAAGTTATGTAGAGGGCTGTGCCTCTTCATGTCTCTGGCGGATCCAACACCAGCTTAGGTTTTTATTAAGACCAGTGTCTAAACACCGGTCTCAATAAATGTGCCCCTTAATATCTTAGTGTAAGTTTACACTAGCGTTAGGGATTCCCTTATGGCTTTCCGTTATAATGGAAAATAATGGAATCCATAAGATGAAAGGACGGAACCGTTCTTCTGCCCATAGACTTGTATTATGACGGAAGCAAAATGGAAGCCTTTAACGGGCATTCCGTTTGTTTTTCGTCCTAAAAGAAGTCTATGGGAATCAAAATGGATCTGTCTGGGTCCTGTTATGCTAGACGGAATACAAAGTCCTGTCGACAGGACTTTGTTTTCCGTCTTGCATAATGGGACCCAGACTGATCCGTTATGCTTTCCCATAGAGTTTTATTAGGACGGAAAGTAAACGGAATGCCTTTTAAAGGCTTCCATTTTGCATTCTTTCTGGGCATTCCGTTATTTTCCGTGTTATAACGGAAAGCCATAACGGAATCCCTAACGCTAGTGTGAACCCACCCTTAGTTAGACTCCAAATGGTCCTGTACTTTAAATCTATTTTAATTTAGACCAATAAAATTCCCACAATTGTTTGTTGTAATAAAATGTATCCACATTCCACCTAATAAAGGGTAACTAAACATTTAGAAATTTTGATTTTTTTTTTTTAGAATAGGCTGCCCATGTGTGGATACATGAGAGATACAGATATAGCTAAGCTAAATTTAACCATCAAGTTTAGCTCGGCTGCATCTGTAGCACCATTATAAGACTTGTATCTGCCAATATTTAGCAGTTTTCTTCTTTTCATGTTGAATCTCTAATTCCCAGTTGTTTCTAAGGTTTTGGCTGAAGACTAAATGCTCATCATGTCTACCCATAGACCATATATGGAGGTAGCAAAGTCTGAATCATAACTATCACTCAAAATCACCCAGAAGCATCATATAGGACATTAAGAAGTACTGAGCAATATAGATAGGAATAAAGCACTTGATATAGAACATTTACTATTAGCTGTTAAAGCCTCTGAATTATTCCTATGTTGTGTCTCTTTCTTTCTTTCTGTACTTCATCCCTTCTATCCCCCCTCCCTTCTTGAAAGACAATTTTTTTGCAAATTCCAGAGATAAAGTTACCATGTTACATTGATTTTTGGGTCAAATGTAGCAGGCCATGGGTTGTGTGTTATGTATAGAGATGTATCGAACTATTCGCCGGCGAACATCGCTTGTTCGCGTTCGCCGTGGCGGGCGAACATATGCGATGCTCTGTCCGCCCCCTATACATCATCAAACTTTGACCCTGTACCTCACAGTCAGCAGACACATTCCAGCCAATCAGCATACCCTCCCTCCCAGACCATCCCCCCTCCTATAAAAAAGCAAGGACGGCAGCCCTCTTAGATTCATTCTGAAGCTGCAGTGTTAGTTAGAGCAGGGAGAGTACTGCTGCTGAATTAATAGGGAAAGCGTTAGCTAGGCCAGTGTTCTGTGTTCACTCCAGTCCTCAAAGACTCATCTCCTGTAAGGACAGCGTCCTGACAGCACCCCAAAAAGCCAGTTTTAGGACTGGTACATCAGTCTGTTTTTATTATTTTTTTCTATATATATATTGCAGTTGCCTGCCCATGTGTGAGAGGCCACAGGCCCACAAACTGTACTGTGTGAACACCACTCATATAGGGTGGCACAGTACCTTGCAGATAAAAAAAGTCATTTAATTTTTCCTCTGTAATATAGCTGCAGTTGCCTGCCAGTGAGTGTCAGGCCCACAGACTGTACTGTGCCCACTGCCCACCACTCATATAGGGTGGCACAGTACCCTGCAGATAAAAAAGTCATTTAATTTTTTCTCTGTAATATAATTGCAGTTGCCTGCCAGTGAGTGTCAGGCCACTGACTGTACTGTGCCCACTGCCCACAACTCTTATAGGATGGCACAGTACCTTGCATATAAAAAAGTCATTTAATTTTTTCTCTGTAATATAATTGCAGTTGCCTGCCAGTGTGTGTCAGGCCCACAGACTGTACTGTGCCCACTGCCCACCACTCATATAGGGTGGCACAGTACCTTGCACGCATAGTACCACTAATCTAAAAAAAAAATGACAGGCAGAGGCAGGCAACCACGCAGGGGCCGTCATGGTCGTAGTGCTGTGATTTCCTTTGGCCCTAGAATAATTCCCAGTGTTCAGAGGCCACGTACCCTGAACTCGAAAAATTCTGAGGACATAGTTGACTGGCTTACACAGGACACCCAATCTTCTACATCTTCCGCTCCGAACCTTGACGCACCATCCTCCTCCAGCTCAGCTTCGGGCACCTCTCAAGTTACCACTTGCCCGCCGCCACCAACAACACTAGCACCACAGCCGCTTCACTTGATCTGTCAGAGGAGTTATTTACACATCAGTTGGAAGAAATGAGTGATGCGCAACCATTATTGCCAGAGGATGTAGATAACAGGGATATGTCTCAGTCAGGCAGAATTACACACATGGACGTACGGTGTAATGATGATGTTGTTGTACCCGGTGCTGCTTCCTTTGCTGAGTTGTCAGATACATGTGAAGCGGTTGATGATGACGATGTGTCCGTGGATGTCATGTGGGTGCCCGCTTGAAGAGAAGAACAGGGGGAAAGTTCAGATGGGGAGACAGAGTGGAGGAGGAGATGAGTTGGAAGCAGGGGGAGGTCGTCGCAAGGAGCTAGTGGCACAGTCAGACAGCATGTATCGGCAACCGGGGTCAGCCAGACAGCATGTCAATCAACGCATGCTGTTGCCACTACCAGAATGCCGTCATTGCAAAGCTCAGCAGTGTGGCATTTTTTTGTGTGTCTGCCTCTGATAACAGCAATGCCATTTGCAACCTGTGCCAAAAAAAACTGAGTCGTGCGAGGTCCAACACTCACCTAGGTACAACTGCTTTGCGAAGGCACATGATCTCAAATCACAAACGCCTATGGGATCAACACATGAGTACAAGCAGCACACAAACTCAAAGCCACCATCCTCCTCCTGGTCCAGCATCTTCAGCCACATCAACCACTGCTGTCCTCCTTGCCCCCTCTCAACCACCCGCCACTCCGCCTCTCACCTTCAGCAGTTCCTGCTCATCTGCCCACAGTTAGGTGTCTGTCAAGGAAATGTTTGAGCGTAAGAAGCAAATGTCACAGAGTCACCCCCTTGCCCGGCGTCTGACAGCTGGCTTGTCGGAACTCTTAGCTCGCCAGCTTTTACCATACAAGCTGGTGGAGTCTGAGGCCTTCAAAAAATTTGTAGCTATTGGGACACCGCAGTGGAAGATACCCGGCCAAATTTTTTTTTTCACAAAAGGCAATCCTCAACCTGTACTCTATTGTGGAAAAGGAATTCATGGCATGTCTGGCACACAGTGTTGGGGCAAGGGTCCATCTGACCACTGATACCTGGTCTGCAAAACACGGTCAGGGGAGGTATATCACGTACACTGCGCATTGGGTAAACCTGCTGACGGCTGCCAAGCATGGAATGCGTGGCTCTGCAGCGGAGTTGGTGACACCGCCACGACTTGCAGGTGTCACGGAACCATGAACCAGACGTACAACAAGGGATAAGTGAAAATAAGAAGGCTTTATTGAAAATAAAGCTGTAAAGCAAAAGTCCAAACGGATGGCGAAACCGAAGCAGAGTCT
The DNA here is from genome assembly GCF_905171765.1 of Bufo bufo. NCBI lineage: Eukaryota > Metazoa > Chordata > Amphibia > Anura > Bufonidae > Bufo > Bufo bufo. The sequence goes on along the minus strand of NC_053390.1, from coordinate 746,764,244 downwards.
TTGCGAAGCCAGAGGTCAGGAGCCAGAAGGGTAGTCAGACGAAGCCAGGATCAGGAACCAGCAGGGTAGTCAGACGAAGCCAGGATCAGGAACCAGCAGGGTAGTCGGACGAAACCAGGATCAGGAACCAGCAGGGTAGTCGGACGAAACCAGGATCAGGAACCAGAAGCAGCAGCAGTCTAGAAGCATGTGAACACAGGAGGACCAAGCAAGGAACTGAAGCCACAGACCTCCTATATATATGAGCTAGGCATCCAGCTCCTCCCAGTGGGAAGGAGGAGCCGCAGGGTGGGAGGCTACAAGAAACCCAGAAACCAAGATGGCCGCCAGCACATGTCAAACGAAGGAGAACAGCAAGAAGGTAAGACCATGACAGTACCTCCCCCTCAAGGGCCCCTCCTCCGCGGAGTAAAGAACGGTTTCTGAGGGAAGCGTGCGTGGAAGGCTCGGAGCAAGGCAGGAGCATGGACATCTGCGGAGGGAACCCAGGAACGCTCCTCTGGACCATAACCACGCCAATGGACCAAAAACTGCACCCGACCGCGGACCAGGCGTGAGTCCAGGATATTGCTCACCTCATACTCCTCACGATTACCCACTTGGACCGGACGAGGCCGAGGAACCGAGGAAGTGAAACGATTACACACCAGTGGCTTCAACAGGGAGACATGAAACACGTTGGAGATCCGCATGCCAGGAGGAAGCGCAAGGGCATAGGCTACCGGGTTTACCCTGCGAAGCACTCGGAAGGGACCAACAAAGCGAGGCGCCAGCTTGGGAGTGGGCACTCGAAGGTTGAGGTTGCGGGTGGACAACCATACACGGTCTCCGACCTGGTAGGAAGGAGCAGGCGCTCGTCTGCGATCAGCCTGGAGTCTCTGGCGCTGCGCAGAGACCTCAAGGGACTTCTGGATCAGTACCCAAGAAGCACGTAGGACGGAAAGGTGATCCTCCACAGCCGGAATATCCTGGGGAGAGAATACCTCCGGTAACACGGCAGGTTGGAACCCATAATTGGCCATGAAGGGAGACGTCCCAGAGGAAGAGTTCACCGCCGTGTTCCTGGCAAACTCAGCCCAAGGCAGGAGGTCAACCCAATTGTCTTGGTGATCGGAGACATAGCAACGAAGGAATTGCTCCAAGGCCTGATTGGATCGTTCTGCGGCCCCATTGGACTGAGGGTGGTAGGCCGAGGAGAAGGAGAGATGAATCCCCAACTGGGAGCAAAAGGCGCGCCAGAACCTGGACACAAACTGACTCCCCCTATCCGACACAATCTCCTTGGGCAAACCGTGCAACCGGAAGACCTCCCTGGCAAAAATCGTGGCCAACTCTTGTGCAGAGGGTAACTTCTTGAGAGGAACACAGTGGCACATTTTGGAAAACCGATCCACAAACATGAGAATGACCGTATGGCCTCGGGATGCAGAGAGGTCCACAATAAAATCCATCCCCAGGTGTGACCATGGGCGCTCCCCGGTGGCTATGGGTTGCAGAAGGCCCAACGGAAGGTGCCGAGGGGACTTACTCTGGGCACAAACGGAGCATGCTGCTACATATGCGGCGATGTCGGAACGTAGGGAAGGCCACCAGAACAGACGTGAAACAGCCCAGGACAGCTGATTCTTTCCAGGATGCCCCGCGGTCTTGGAGTTATGGTAGGTTCGCAACAACCGAGTGCGCAACTCCTCAGGCACAAAACATCTGCCGTTGGGTCTCCCAGAGGGAGCACCAGATTGAGCCGCCAAAATCTGCTCACCCAGGGGAGAGGTCAGGCTGGTGCGAATGGCGGCCAAGATCTGATTCGGAGGTATGACCGAAGTCGGAATCGACTCCTCCCTGGACAGCTCGGAGTACTGCCGTGATAAGGCATCCGCCCTGATGTTCTTGGAACCGGGTAGGTAGGAGACCACGTAATTAAAACGTGACAAGAACAGAGCCCATCTGGCCTGACGTGGTGTCAATCTCTTGGCCTCAGAAAGGTAGGTCAGATTCTTGTGGTCCGTCAGGATGAGGACCGGAACCACCGAACCCTCGAGCAAGTGCCTCCATTCTTTAAGGGCCTGCACGATGGCCAATAACTCCCTGTCACCAATCTGATAGTTGCACTCCGCGGAAGACAGTTTCCGGGAGTAAAACCCACAAGGAAGCAGAGGACCCTCTGGTGTTCTACGCTGAGACAGAAGGGCGCCTACTCCCGTCTCAGACGCGTCCACCTCGAGGACAAAGGGGAACCCAGGGTTGGGATGCGACAGAATCGGAGCCGACACAAAGGCGGACTTTAGAGCCTCAAAAGCTCGGATGGCCTCGAGCGGCCAGACCTGGGAATTACTGCCCTTCCTGGTCAGATCCGTGAGAGGCTTGGCTAGCATGGAAAAGTCCCTGATGAACTTCCGATAATAATTGGCGAAGCCCAAAAAGCGCTGCAGGGAACGAAGACCACTGGGCTGGGGCCACTGTAAGACAGCCGAAACCTTCTCAGGATCCATGGAGAACCCCTCAGCGGAAATGATGTAACCTAAGAAGGTTACCTGGGATCGGTGAAATTCGCATTTCTCAAGCTTACCGAACAGCTTGTTCTCTCGTAACCGTTGCAACACTCGTCTGACATCCAGAATGTGGGCCTCCATGGATTCAGAATATACCAAGATGTCATCCAAATAGACCACCACACACTGCTGCAACAGGTCACGGAAAACATCGTTGATGAATTCCTGAAAGACTGCGGGCGCATTGCACAACCCAAAGGGCATAACCAAGGATTCATAATGACCGGTCCTGGTGTTAAACGCGGTCTTCCACTCATCGCCCGCCTTGATCCTTACCAGGTTATATGCCGCCCTCAGGTCGAGTTTGGTAAAGACCGTGGCCCCTTTAAGGCGATCGAACAGCTCGGAAATCAAGGGTATCGGGTAAGCGTTCTTGATCGTGATGCGATTGAGACCCCTGTAATCGATGCAAGGCCTCAACTCACCGCCCTTCTTTTTCACAAAGAAAAATCCAGCCCCTGCCGGGGACGAGGATTTGCGAATGTGTCCGCGTGAAAGCGCCTCCCTCACGTACTCCTCCATGGCCTCATTCTCCGCTACCGACAGTGGATAGACTTTGCCACGAGGAGGAACGGCACCAGATTGTAACTCTATGGCACAATCGTATGGGCGGTGCGAAGGTAGGGCAACCGCGCGCACCTTATCGAATACATCCCGGTACTCCTCGTATTCAGGAGGCAACAGAGAGTCCGAGGAAGTACACAGCAACTTGACAGACCCATGGATGCAACTAGCCCCACACTGCGGTGACCACGAGAGGATCTCGGCCGATCTCCAATCGAAAGTCGGATTATGCTTCCGGAGCCAGGGGTACCCCAAGACCACCGAGTAGTGTGGAGACGAAATAACCTGGCGGCAGACCGACTCTCTGTGAACGGCACCAATGGCTATCCCCACTGGAAGGGTCTCATGAGTCACGTGTGGCGGCAGAAGGGGTCTGCCGTCTATCGCCTCAAGAGCCAGTGGGGAACCTCGAGCCTGCAGAGGAATGGAATTGGCGGCAGCGAACACATTATCAATGAACAAACCACCAGCACCAGAGTCCACCAACGCCTGGGTCGTCACCGAGCCCCCGACCCAGGAGAGGACAACAGTGATCAGTGGTTTGTCAACACGGGAAACCGGGGACGAGGAGACTCCACCCAAGATCTGCCCCCGACAGGATCTCAGGTGCGAGCGTTTCCCGGACGGTTCGGACATGCCAACCGAAAATGCCCACCGAGACCACAGTACATGCATCGGCCCTCGCGTCTCCGGAGTACCCTCTCCCCCTCGGACAGGCGAGCAAACCCCAGCTGCATGGGTTCACCCCCAGACAAGTCATCCCCAGGAGGCGTGGGAGGAGAGGGAGGCACGGGTGGGACAGCAAACGTAGGCGCCAATCTGTTAGAAAACCTCTGCAGGCTCTCCTTAAAGGAAGGTCTCTCCCTGAGTCTGGTGTCAATCAAAATCAGGAAAGAAATAAGAGACTCGAGCTCCACTGGTAGGTCCTTAGCTGCAACCTCATCCTTCAAGGCATCCGAGAGACCATGAGAGAAAGCAGCGACCAGAGCCTCATTATTCCAGCCCACCTCTGCTGCCAGGGTACGAAACTCAATGGCGTATTCAGCTACGGATCGTGAACCCTGTCTGATGGACATAAGGAGCTTCGCAGCAGAGGCAGCACGAGCCGGCACATCGAATACCTTCCAAAGAGAAGCAACAAAACCGGAAAACTCGGCAACCACCGGATTGCTGTTCTCCCATAAAGGGCTGGCCCAGGCCAAGGCCTTGTCCGAGAGCAGCGAGATCAAGAAGCCCACCTTTGATCTCTCAGTGGGAAAGGCATGTGGCAGCAACTCGAAATAAATGCCCACCTGGTTAAGGAAACCTCGGCACTGAGTTGGCTCTCCCCCAAAGCGCTGTGGAAGAGGGGCAGAACCGGTCATACCCCGAAACACCGCAGGTGCAACAACAGGTGTCGGGGTAGACTCTGGCGCAACAACCGGAGCGGCAGTAGGAGCGGGCCCAGGAGCGACAACCGACCCATCGGCAACGGGAGCGAAATGAGCCGTGCGTTCAAGCAGGGTTTGCAACGCCACAGCGAACCGACCCAACAGGTGATCCTGCTGATCAAGTCTGGCAACCAGCGTGGGTAGCGAGGATGGCCCTGTACCGTCAGAATTCATGGCTTGGTCCTAATGTCACGGAACCATGAACCAGACGTACAACAAGGGATAAGTGAAAATAAGAAGGCTTTATTGAAAATAAAGCTGTAAAGCAAAAGTCCAAACGGATGGCGAAACCGAAGCAGAGTCTTTGCGAAGCCAGAGGTCAGGAGCCAGAAGGGTAGTCAGACGAAGCCAGGATCGGGAACCAGCAGGGTAGTCAGACGAAGCCAGGATCAGGAACCAGCAGGGTAGTCGGACGAAACCAGGATCAGGAACCAGCAGGGTAGTCGGACGAAACCAGGATCAGGAACCAGAAGCAGCAGCAGTCTAGAAGCATGTGAACACAGGAGGACCAAGCAAGGAACTGAAGCCACAGACCTCCTATATATATGAGCTAGGCATCCAGCTCCTCCCAGTGGGAAGGAGGAGCCGCAGGGTGGGAGGCTACAAGAAACCCAGAAACCAAGATGGCCGCCAGCACATGTCAAACGAAGGAGAACAGCAAGAAGGTAAGACCATGACAGCAGGCAGGCCTACTGCCACCTCCTCTGCTCCTCCTACTCCATCCTCTTGGCAAACCTCCTCGGCTGAGTCCTCTTCTGCTGCTGCATCTTGCTCCACATCAACTGCACCCCCCCAGCTTCCCAAGGGCTATTCCACATCCCGGATACGACAGTGTCACGCCGTCTTGGGGTTGACTTGCCTGAAAACAGAGAGTTACACCGGACCAGCACTCCTGTCCGCCTTGAATGCACAGGTGGATCAGTGGCTGACCCCTCACCAACTGGAGATCGGAAAAGTGGTGTGTGACAACGGAAGCAATCTGTTGGCGGCATTGAATTTGGGCAAGTTGACACATGTGCCATGCATGGCACATGTGTTGAATCTGATCGTACAACACTTTGTGTATAAGTACCCAGGCTTACAGGACGTCCTCAAGCAGGCCAGGAAGGTGTGTGGCCATTTCAGGCGTTCCTACACGCCCATGGGGCACTTTTCCGATATTCAGCGGCGAAACAACATGCCAGTGAGGCGCTTGATTTGCAACAGCCCGACACATTGGAATTCAACACTCCTAATGTTCGACCGCCTGCTCCAACAAGAAAAAGACGTCAACGAGTATTTGTATGACCGAGGTGCTAAGACAGCCTCTGCGGAGCATCCAAGCTTGTGCAAATGGGGTCTTTCATGCTGTCGTTCCTGTTGAGGGACCCTCGTATAAAAAGGCTGAAGGAGAACGACCTGTACTGGGTGGACACGCTACTAGACCCTCGGTATAAGCAGAAAGTGGCTGAAATGTTACCGAATTACCGGAAGTCGGAAAGGATGCAGCATTTCCAAAACAAGTTAAAAAGTATGCTTTAGGCCTATTGCACACAACCGTATGGCTTTTTCAGTGTTTTGCGGTCTATTTTTCACGGATCCGTTGTTCAGTTTTTTGTTTCCGTTGTGTTTCCGTTTCTGTTCTGTTTTTTCCGTTCCGTTTTTTCCGTATGGCATATACAGTATACAGCAGGGGTACTCAACTAGTTTTATTAAAGGTCCACATACCTGGGTCTGCAGTCAGGTGAAGGTCCGAGCTGAACGCCAACAGTAAAGATGCCATGCGATCATGTGATCCATGCACGTGGGGCGCTCTGACGTTATAGTGGAGCGCCCCGGGTAAGTCCCAGAATTAGTAATAGCCACATTAGTGCCCCAGTAAGAATAATGCCCCCAGTAAGAATAATGTCCCCATTAGTGCCCCCAGTAAGAGTAATGCCCCCATTAGTGCCCCCCTTCTCTGCTTTTGCAAAAAAATAAGATAAAATTTGCATTCACCTGGCTGCGGTGAACATTCGTTGCTGACTGCAAGCTCAGGACCGGTGCTCCAACGTGATGACGTCTTGTAGGTCCTGTCTTGAGCTTCTAGTCAGCAGGGAGTGCTCTCCACAGCGTGAGCAAATGGAGGTGGAGGTACCGTAATTTTATTAATTTTTTTACTAGCACAAGTTGCGGTGGAGGTAACGGCTGTACTAATGGGCGTTCCATGATGGAAGCGCTCATTAGTAAGGGTACTTTCACACTTGCAGAAGGACGGATCCGACAGGCTGCTCACCCTGTCAGATCCATTTTGCCACTACTTCGCCGTGCCGCTGCTCTGTGCCCATCGACTATAATGGGGATGGGGGCAGAGCTACGGCGCAGCACGGTGAGAGGCCGCCAGACTAAAAGTACTACATGTCCGACTTTTTCGTCTGGCGGCCTCACGCCGTGCACTGCCATGCTGCACCGTAGCTCCACTCCCGCTATAGTCAATGGGGAGTGGCAGTCCGGCGAAATAGCGGCAGGACGGATCTGACAGGGTGAACAGCCTGTCGGATCCGTCCTGCCGCAAGTGTGAAAGTACCCCAACAGTCCTCACAGGAAAATTCTGGCACCGGCAAGGGAACTAAAATAACAGCCGTGCTGGTGAACTACTGGCCGGGTGGCAACCCAAGCCACAGAACAGACATATGATAGTTTTGTTCCGCATCCAATTCCCATTATTGGGGGATTGGATGCGGCCCCTTAATAACAATGGGGCCCCAAGAGATGCAGACAGCACACTGTGTGCTGTCTGCATCTTTTTCCGCTCCATTGAAACTAAGGGGTCCGCATCCAATGCCCCAATAATGGGAATTGGATGCGGAACAAAACTATTATGGTTTGATGGGGCTTAATCACTTTATTTAATCAGGTTACCTAAAGAAGATGGCCCAGGGGAGATGGGAACATGACACTGGAGTCAGTGACGTGTTCCCGCCTCTCTGTAGCCCTCTCCACGCACCCCTTACTTTCCAAATGTGACATTTATTTCATTGGTGGCAGTGGTGATGTCCCTCCCCTCTCCAGCAGCACAAAGTGTCCTTTGGAGCTTGAAGCTCCCTTATGTGCTGCCGCTGCTGCAGGGGAGGAGGGACCTGTGAGCGCACGGAGGGAGAAAGCTCCCTCCACCTGCAGGTGTCGGATGAAAGCGCTGGTGCCTGCATGTGGAGGGAGCTGTCTCTCACTGCGCCCCTGGGGCAGGAGGAAGTGCGCCGGTAAGCTCCGCCTCTTGCACGTACCAGAGTGTGCAGGAGGAGGAGCGCTATATGTGGAGGGAGCCGGCCTGTCTCACTGCGCTCTGGGACAGGAGGAAGTGCGCCGGTAAGCTCCTCCTCCTGCACGGCACAGTGTGCAGGAGATAGTGATGGGAAGTTCGGATCTTTTAGGTGAATCGGTTCATTTGAATCAGCTCATTCGGATCAGAATCGGATCTTCGGTTCACTTGGCGAGTCAGACTGCTGAGCTGACTCGCAAGTGAACTGAAGACTCTAGGTGCCGGTGCGCATGCGCAGCTGCTGACTCCGTCAGTGACACTGCAGTGAGTCGGCTCTTCAGCTCTCTGAAGTTGAACTCGTCTCTGATTAGTATTGAGTGAGTCAGGAAGAGTGATTTTTTTATAGTAAAGGGAAGCTGAGGCTGACGTTGGACAGGCGGACAGGAGGAAGCTGTCACTGTGGTGTGCAATGTGAATTGTTGTCTGTTGTGCATTGTTCCCCACAGTGACAACAGTCTGACACTGACAGTAGTACAACGAACCAAGTGAAGTGAAATGTGAATGCACAGGGAAAACTATGTGCTGAACTGTGTCATCTGTCCCTTCTCTTATCTCTCTGCTCCTGTCCCTTAATCTTATCACTGCTGCAACAAGAGCCTCAGCCTCAGTGTAACCTGTTCTACAGTCTGACTCACGGCTCTTTTAACTCAATGAATCGAATGAGTCACTGACTGAGTCGGATCTTTAGATTCTTGTGACTCATTCCATTCATTTACACTCCCTGACCCTGCACTACTCCAAGGACTCGAGTCAGAGCTGCTAGTGTGCTGTGCTTGCCTCGCCCCCTCAGCTCTGGTCGGTGATTGGTTGGTGGGCAGGGAGGGGTGGGGCTGGCAGAAGCAGCTTCCACTCTAAGATCATATTACGCTCCTCCCGAGTCCCTCCCTCAGGCTCCTGCTGCCAGCTTGAGGTGAGCTGAGCGTCTCTGTCAGCATTGCTGTGTGCTGTGACTGAGCTGAGCCGGTTCAAACGGATCGGATCACTCTGAACTGAATCGATTGGAGGAGCGCTCTGAAGGATGGCCGGGGTCCGGACAACTGGCGGCCGTGGTCCGTATTTGGACCGCGGTCCGCCAGTTGAGTACCCCTGGTATACAGTAATTAAATAGAAAAAATTGGGCTGGGCATAACATTTTCAATAGATGGTTCAGCAAAAAACGGAAATGGAAGACATACGGATGCATTTCCGTATGCGTTCCGTTTCTTTTTGCGGACCTATTGACTTGAATGGAGCAACGGAATGTGATTTGCAGGCAATAATTGGACATGTTCTATGTTAGAACGGAAAGGAAAAACTGAAATACGGAAACGGAATGCATACGGAATTGCGGAACAATTTAAATGAATGGTTCCGTATACGGACCGTATACGGAACGCCAGAAACGGCCAGTAAACGGGGAAAAAAAAACGGTTGTGTGCAGGAGGCCTTACACAGAGTATAAGGGTGATGTCACAGCACAATGGGAATATAACAGGGGAAGAGGTGAAAGTAATCCTCCTCCTACCACGACCACGCTGGCAAGGAAAGAACGCTTTACAGACGTGTTGTTGATGGAGGACATGCGGAGCTTTTTAAGTCTTATGCATCGCCACAGCCCTTCGGGGTCCACCCTCAGAGAACGACTCGACCAATAGGTAGCAGACTACCTCGCCTTAACTGCAGATATCAACACTCTGAGGAGCGATGAACCCCTTGACTACTGGGTGTCAAGGCTTGACCTGTGGCCTGAGCTATCCCAATTTGCGATAGAACTTCTGGCCTGCCCTGCTTCAAGTGTCCTGTCAGAAAGGACCTTCAGCGCAGCAGGAGGTATTGTCACTGCAAAGAGAAGTCGCCTAGGTAAAAAAAAGTCTAGATTACCTCACCTTTATTAAGATGAATGAGGCATGGATCCCGAAGGGACTGACAGTGGGGGATGCATTTGACTAAAAAAGGAGTCAATGGGGACCCGAACTTTTCGGCACTAAAAAGGCTGTAAAACAGCCCAGGAAAGGGCTAGAGGGCTGTAAAAGGCAGCAAAATGTAGGTAAATCCGCTGCAAACAAATGTGGATAGGGAAATGAATAAAAATAAAAAAAAAATAAAAAAAAAATAAACCAATATCAATTGGAGAGAGGTCCCATAGCAGAGATTCAGGCTTCATGTCACCCACCACTGGAACAGGCCACTGTCAGATATTTATGCCCCGGCGCCCAGACAGAGGAGAGAGGTCCCATTACAGAGAATCATGCTTCACGTCACCCACCACTGGAACAGGCCACTGTCAGATATTTAGGCCCCGGCACCCAGACAGAGTAGAGAGGTCCCATAGCAGAGAATCAGGCTTCATGTCATAGCAGAGAATCAGGCTTCACGTCACCCACCACTGGAACAGGCCATTGTCAGATATTTAGGCCCCGGCACCCAGGCAGAGGAGAGAGGTCCCAAAGCAGAGAATCAGGCTTCATGTCATAGCAGAGAATCAGGCTTCACATCACCCACCACTGGAACAGGCCATTGTCAGATATTTAGGCCCTGGCACCCAGACAGAGGAGAGAGGTCCCATTGCAGAGAATCAGGCTTCATGTCACCCACCACTGGAACAGGCCACTGGCAGATATTTAGTCCCCGGCACCCAGACAGAGGAGAGAGGTCCCATAGCAGAGAATCAGGCTTCATGTCACCCACCACTGGAACAGGCCACTGTCAGATATTTAGGCCCCGTCACCCAGACAGAGGAGAGAGGTCCCATAGCAGAGAATCAGGCTTCATGTCATAGCAGAGAATCAGGCTTCATGTCACCCACCACTGGAACAGGCCATTGTAAGATATTTAGGCCCCGGCACCCAGACAGAGGAGAGAGGTCCCATTGCAGAGAATCAGGCTTCATGTCACCCACCACTGGAACAGGCCACTGTCAGATATTTAGGCCCCGGCACCCAGACAGAGGAGAGAGGTCCCATTGCAGAGAATCAGGCTGCATGTCACCCACCACTGGAACAGGCCACTGGCAGATATTTAGGCCCGGGCACCCAGACAGAGGAGAGGTTCATTCAACTTTGGGTTGCCCCGCAATATAATGGTAAAATTAAAAAAAGAGGATTGAATGAAGTGCCCTGGAGTACAAGAATATATTGTTAAGGGGAGGTACTTATAAATATCTAATCTGCACAAGGGATGGACAGGTCCTGTGGGATCCATGCCTGGTTCATTTTTATGAACATCAGCTTGTCCACATTGGCTGTGGATAGGCGGCTGCGTTTGTCTGTAATGACGCCCCCTGCCGTGCTGAATACACGTTTAGACAAAACGCTGGCCGCCGGGCAGGCCAGCATCTCCAAGGCATAAAAGGCTAGCTCTGGCCACGTGGATAATTTGGAGACCCAGAAGTTGAATGGGGCCGAACCATCAGTCAGTACGTGGAGGGGTGTGCACACGTACTGTTCCACCATGTTACTGAAATGCTGCCTTCTGCTAACACGTTCCGTATCAGGTGGTGGTGCAGTTAGCTGTGGCGTGGTGACAAAACTTTTCCACATCTCTGCCATGCTAACCCTGCCTTTAGAGGAGCTGGCCGTGACACAGCTGCGTTGGCGACCTCTTGCTCCTCCTCTGCCTTCGCCTTGGGCTTCCACTTGTTCCCCTGTGACATTTGGGAATGCTCTCAGTAGCGTGTCTACCAACGTGCGCTTGTACTCGCGCATCTTCCTATCAGTGCAGGAAGTAAGGTGGGCACATTGTCTTTGTACCGGGAATCCAGCAGGGTGGCAACCCAGTAGTCCGCACACGTTAAAATGTGGGCAACTCTGCTGTCGTTTGCGCAGGCACTGCAGCATGTAGTCGCTCGTGTTTTTAGGCTGCCCAGAGGTAAGAACAAGTTGTCCTCTGTGGGAGGCGTATCGTCATCGTCCTCCGTTTCCCCCCAGCCACGCACCAGTGATGGGCCCGAGCTGCGTTGGGTGCCACCCCGCTGTGAAAATGCTTCATCCTCATCCTCCTCCACCTCCTCCTCATCCTCGTCCTCCTCATCCTCCAGTAGTGGGCCCTGTCTGGCCACATTTGTACCTGGCCTCTGCTGTTGCAAAAAACCTCCCTCTGAGTCACTTCGAAGAGACTGGCCTGAAAGTGCTAAAAATGACCCCTCTTCCTCCTCTTCCTGGGCCACCTCCTCTTCCATCATCGCCTTAAGTGTTTTCTCAAAGAGACATAGAAGTGGAGGCCCAGTCATTAGTGGTGAAGTGGTGCTGACCCGTGCGTTCTGCAGCTGAAACTCCATTATGGCCTGCTGCTGCTCGCACAGTCTGTCCAGCATGTGCAAGGTGGAGTTCCACCTGGTGGGCACGTCGCATATGAGGCGGTGAGCGGGAAGGCCGAAGTTACGCTGTAGCGCAGACAGGCGAGCAGCGGCAGGATGTGAACGCCGGAAACGCGCACAGACGGTCCGCACTTTATGCAGCAGCTCTGACATGTCAGGGTAGTTGTGAATGAACTTCTGCACCACCAAATTTAGCACATGCGCCAGGCAAGGGATGTGCGTCAAACCGGCTAGTCCCAGAGCTGCGACGAGATTTCGCTCATTATCACACACCACCAGGCCGGGCTTGAGGCTCACCGGCAGCAACCACTCGTCGGTCTGTTGTTCAATACCCCGCCACAACTCCTGCGCGGTGTGGGGCCTGTCCCCCAAACATATGAGTTTCAGAATGGCCTGCTGACGTTTACCCCGGGCTGTGCTGAAGTTGGGGGTGAAGGTGTGTGGCTGACTGGATGAGCAGGTGGAAGAAGAGGAGGAGGAAGCGGAGTAGGAGGAGGAGGCTACAGGAGGCAAAGAATGTTGCCCTGCCATCCTTGGTGGTGGAAGGACGTGCGCCAAACAGCTCTCCGCCTGGGGCCCAGCCGCCACTACATTTACCCAGTGTGCAGTTAGGGAGATATAGCGTCCCTGGCCGTGCTTACTGGTCCACGTATCTGTGGTTAGGTGGACCTTGCCACAGATTGAGTTGCGCAGTGCACACTTGATTTTATTGGATACTTGGTTGTGCAGGGAAGGCACGGCTCTCTTGAAGAAGTAGTGGCGACTGGGAACAACATACTGTGGGACAGCAAGCGACATGAGCTGTTTGAAACTGTCTGTGTCCACCAGCCTGAATGACAGCATTTCATGGGCCAGTAGTTTAGAAATGCTGGCATTCAGGGCCAGGGATCGAGGGTGGCTAGGTGGGAATTTACGCTTTCTCTCAAATGTTTGTGAGATGGAGAGCTGAACGCTGCCGTGTGACATGGTGGAGATGCTTGGTGACGGAGGTGGTGGTGTTGGTGGTATATCCTCTGTTTGCTGGGCGGCAGGTGCCAACGTTCCTCCAGAGGCGGAGGAAGAGGCTGAAGCAGCAGCAGAAGAGGTAGCAGGGGAAGCCTGAGTGAGTTCCTTGTTTTTAAGGTGTTTACTCTACTGTAGTTCATGCTTTGCATGCAGATGCCTGGTCATTCAGGTTGTGCTAAGGTTCAGAATGTTAATGCCTCGCTTCAGGCTCTGATGGCAATAGCGTGCAAACCATTTGGGTCTTGTCATCAGTACATTGTTTGAAGAACTGCCACGCCAGGGAACTCCTTGAAGCTGCCTTTGGGGTGCTCGGTCCCAGGTGGCGGTGGCCAGTAGCAGGCAAACTCTCTTGGCGACGGGTGTTCTGCTTTTGCCCACTGCTCCCTCTTTTGCTACGCTGTTGGCTCGGTCTCACCACTGCCTCTTCCTCCGAACCCTGAAAGTCAGTGGCACGACCTTCATTCCATGTGGGGTCTAGGACCTGATCGTCCCTTGCATCGTCTTCCACCCAGTGTTCCTCCCTGACCTCCTGTTCGGTCTGCACACTGCAGAAACACGCAGCAGTTGGCACCTGTGTTTCATCAACATCAGAGACGTGCTGAGGTGGTATTCCCATGCCCTCATCATCAGGAAACATAAGTGGTTGTGCGTCAGTGCATTCTATGTCTTCCACCGCTGGGAAAGGGCTAGGTGGATGCCCTTGGGAAACCCTGCCAGCAGAGTCTTCAAACAGCATAAAAGACTGCTGCATAACTTGAGGCTCAGACAGTTTCCCTGATATGCATGGGGGTGATGTGACAGACTGATGGGCTTGGTTTTCATGCGCCATCTGTGCGCTTTCTGCAGAAGACTGGGTGGGAGATAATGTGAACGTGCTGGATCCACTGTTGGCCACCCAATTTACTAATGCCTGTACCTGCTCAGGCCTTACCATCCTTAGAACGGCATTGGGCCCCACCAAATATCGCTGTAAATTCTGGCGTCTACTGGGACCTGAGGTAGATGCTACACTAGGACATGTGGCTGTGGCAGAACAGCCACGTCCTCTCCCAGCACCAGAGGGTCCACTAATACCACCACGATCATGTCCGTGTCCCTTTCTAGATGTTTTCCTCATTGTTACCGTTCACCACAATAAGAAAAAAATTAATTGGCCCAATGTATTGAATTCAAATTCAGACCTTTTTTACAGGCACCTAACTCTATCTGGCTCTCTATTTAGGTACCATATTACACTAATACAGGCACAGCAGTAACCACAGATTTAGGGAATTGCTAATTTATGAATTGTATTTCAACCCAGAACAAAAACTGTGCTTTGACGGACACTAAATAACTTGACCAGCCACAGCAGTAACCTCAGATTTAGCTGAATATAAATTGTAGGCCTAGTATTTAGGCCCTGGATGGATGACAGGTATCCTTTTACGGACAGAATTACACTTGGAGATGCACGGTAGCGTGTAAAGTTATTGAGAATGACCCTATCAGCACCTTCAATGTAATATACCCTTTTATGGATAGATTTAAACTTGGCCTGCTACAGCAGAAACCACTTATTTAGGGAATTGCTAATTTGGGAATTGTATTTCAACCCAGAACAAAAACTGTGCTTTGACGGACACTAATTAACTTGACCAGCCACAGCAGTAACCTCGGATTTAGCTGAATATAAATTGTAGGCCTATTATTTAGGCGCTGGATGACAGGTTTACGTTTACGGACAGAATTACACTATGAGATGCACGGTAGCGTGTAAAGTTATTGAGAATGACCCTATCCGCACCTTCAATCTAATATACCCTTTTATGGATAGATTTAAACTTGGCCTACTACAGCAGAAACCACTGATTTAAGGAATTGCTAATTTGGGAATTGTATTTCAACCCAGAACAAAAACTGTTCTTTGACGGACACTAAATAACTTTACCAGCCACAGCAGTAACCTTGGATTTAGCTGAATATAAATTGTAGGCCTAGTATTTAGGCGCTGGATGACAGGTATATGTTTACGGACAGAATTACACTTGGAGATGCACGGTAGCGTGTGAAGTTATTGAGAATGACCCTATCAGCACCTTCAATGTAATATACCCTTTTATGGATAGCTTTAAACTTGGCCTGATACAGCAGAAACCACTGATTTAGGGAATTTCTAATTTGGGAATTGTATTTCAACCCAGAAAAAATAAATATCCTTTGCCAGACAGCAGACAGTATTACAATTGGCTAGCCACAGCTGAAACACCAGATTTAGGGTACTGCTATTTTGGCAACTGTATTTCACCCCTCAATAAAATAGCAAGCAGAGCCAAGCCCCTGATGTAGGATATAGCAAAAAAAAACAACACACTATTGATGGTTAAATGGACTTGGTGGCAGCTTGTGCTGGCGCACCACAAGACACAAAATGGCTGCCGATCACCCCAGAAAAAAATGACAGAAAAACGCTCTGGGCAGCCTAAAAACAGTGAGCAATTAACTAGCAGAAGTTGAATGATACACAGCTGTAGATCGATCCCTTCAGTAAGTGTTTTTGATGAGTAAATCCCTGCCTAATCTGGACCAAACAGCAGCAGCTGCATCCTATCCCTACACTGATCAGAGCAGAGTGACGTGCGGCGCTACGTGATTCCAGCTTAAATAGAGGCGGGGTCACATGCTGCACTGGCCAATCACAGCCATGCCAATAGTAGGCCTCTTGGGGCAAGCAGTATGACGCTTGTTGATTGGCTGCTATGCAGCCTTTCAAAAAGCGCCAAGAAAGCGCCGAACACCAAACCCGGACTTTTACGTAAATGTTCGGGTTCGGGTCCGTGTCACGAACACCCCAAAAATTCGGTACGAAGCCGAACTATACAGTTCGGGTTCGCTCATCCCTACTTGTTCGCTCATCACTACTTGCGTGACTTCTCCGCCACCAACTAGGGTTCAAGCCGCAATGTTTTAGTACACTTTCTGCCTGGAAAACATCAATTTTTCCGGCCTCTGCTACAGCAGCGGCTGCAACAATACCAAATTTTTCAGGCATGTGTACATGCCAAATTTTTCTGGCCTCTGTTGCTGCACTGTGGCTGCAAAAACAAAACAAAAAAAAGGCACATACATGTGCCAATTCCCCTTCGTGATCGTTACCTTGTTGTGGTGAAGGGGCTTGCGTATCACAATGAAGCAATCACCTCTATGAGTGTGTTGGCAATGTTGGCACACCCCAGATGATAAGGTTGTTGCTTCATTGTGAACAGACCAAAAGCGATCGGCTGGATAATTTTTCATAGAAAAAACATTAATTTTCTTTGTGATCTTCTAAGTTGATCATTAAAGCCTACTAGGCCAACAATGGGCCCATACTGAAGAATCATTGTTTTCTGGGTCACTTAACTGTCACTGAACTACCTCAGCACGACCAGGCTTTGAAAACCGCCATCGCCTGCAATCTCCCAAACGTGCGCACGAGCACAGTCATCACTACACCAAGATTGACGCATAAAGGAATAAAATTTATGTCATGAGTGTGTCAACTATTGACAACTCTTTGCAGTTGTTTGTGGTGCGTTAAACAGGGAGTTTGGTCTGTCACTGTGAAGCGGGCGTAACCCTTACACTACCTGATCGATACAACATCATACCTGATCGTATACACACACTGGATGTTTTAAAGCATGTTATTCCAAACAATTTAGGAATGTTAGGTGATTTATGCCCTTTATGGATTAAAACCTGACTCTGCGTCAACTACGTAATTTTCCATGGGAGTTTTGCCATGGATCCCCCTCCGGCATGCCACAGTCCAGGTGTTAGTCCCCTTGAAACAACTTTTCCATAACTATTGTGGCCAGAGAGAGTCCCTGTGGGTTTTAAAATTTGCCTGCCTATTGAAGTCTATGGCGGTTCGCCCGTTCGCGAACATTTGCGTAAATTCTAATTCGCCGTTCGCGAACGGAAAATTTTATGTTTGCGACATCTCTAATTATGTACTGTATCTATATCACATAGCCTTATAACTAGTCTAGTTATTCCCACCACAATGTACTTAAAAGTACATTATATTCTTTGCAATGCATGGCAACATTCTAGGTCACAGTAATAGCTAACCTCCGGCACTCCAGCTGTGGTAAAACTACAACTTCCAGCATGTTCCATTCATTTCTATAAAGTTCTAAAAACAACCAACCAAGTGTACATCTTGGGAGTCGTAGTAGAACCACAGCTGGAGTGCCGGAGGTTAGCTATCACAGTGCTAGGATATATCATCCTCTGTAGTTAATGCAACCAGACCCAAGAACAAAGGGTGTGGGGCTTCTTCAACATTTTCTCTGTATAGAGTCATTCCTTGACAGGGGCTATTTATCTAAAACACATTAGCTTCATAGCACCTGGACAGGAGTGTCTCTTTGCAGTGAAAAATTCAGAAGGTAGAAAAATATGGTACAGACCCTTCATTCTAGAAATGTGTTGTATGTAAGCTGGTATTACTTCAACCTACACAAAGTGATGGTGTGTCTTTGCTAAGATTGTAAAGATGTATTTATTTTTGTTTTAATGCATAGTGACACTATCTTAATATATTATCCTCTTTTGAAATTACATAAAGCAAAAACAAAATAAAAATATATTTCAGACACAACCTTCAGTATCTGAAATAAAATTTTAAATATGCAAAACATTGCAATTGGATTATATTAAATAGTTTGTTGTGATGTTCTCCCCTCTACACCATCAAATTTGTTTTATCACATATTAAAAGCCTAGCTTTTTTTTGTTTTGTTTTTACAAAAAGTTTGGATGTTTTTTATTTTTTTATATAGGGGGTGATTTATTGAACTGGTGTAAAGTAGAACTAACTTAGTTGCCCATAATAACCAATCATATTCCTCCTTTCATTTTGCAAAGAAGCTGTCCAAAATGAAAGGTGGAACCTGATTGGTTGCTATGGGCAACTTTTTGACTTTTATCATGGCAAACAGCCTTGTTTTATTTTCAAGCAAACTTTCAATCTCACCAGAGAAGGGAGAGGATAAGTGACTAATTTGAGAGTATCACACTTTCCACTGATAAGTGCAATTCCCTTCTGTGGGTATCTTTATCTAGGCCTATCAAGATAACAGTAGAGTTGTCATACTGTTATCCTATCCATATTACAGTAAGGGTTCCACTCACTGTAGAGTGACATTGGGTTCTCTATCTGTATCTGTGCTAATTATTTCATATTCATTGGCATAGTACTGGCAAAGTAAAATAAAAAATAAAAAAGTCTATGAATATTGATAAAAAAAAAAAAACTAATGGAAGTGTTCCTTTAAGAGAAAATGTAGCCCTTTAAAGTAAGAATCTACAATTTAAAAACTGTTGACATTAACATGCTACATTTTTTTAAAATAATCAGTTATGTCTTACAAGACAAAAAGATATTAGCATGCTCAATATTCTATTCGTGTAGGTTTCAGTTTTATCATATCTAGATTTGTCGAATCAAAAAGGTTTTCTAAGCATAATCTGAGCTTAAGGGCCTACATTGCTTTAATTAGTTTGAGTTCTAAAGATTTGTGAGGTTCATTTTTCTTCCTCTTTATTCTTAAAATGCTGATTGATTTTAGAGCACATATCCTGGTAGAAATTTAACAACTTAATGACCTATTGGAAATTAGAGCTAAGGGCATGAAAGTACAAATTTGTAACCAACAATACACTGCTTTATTTTAAATTAAAGAATTCAGATTTATCATTGTTCAAGATTTAATTGAAACTGTATCTTAATTTATATACAATATGTATATTAATATACAGTATGTCAGATTGTCCTTTCAGAATAATATTCAATGTGGATGAATAGGGGATGTCAGTTTTATGAAAACAAGGTGTCAAAAACTGAACAAAGGTAATATTTACATATAGTCATGGTAAATATGCCTAAAAATCTCATGTTTATGATATTCTGGCAAACAATAGTGTTGAGGTCATATTCAAATTTGTGATATTTCGCAAATATTTTCTAGAATATTCATCATATATTCTCGAATTCGTATATTCGTTATATTCTACATTCATTTTTTTTACGTGAAAATCAGCAATATTACATGATCAATACAAGCGTAAGTAAAAAAAACAAATATATAGCACTGTAGAATATAGTGCTATATACAGGGAGTGCAGAATTATTAGGCAAGTTGTATTTTTGAGGATTAATTTTATTATTGAACAACAACCATGTTCTCAATGAACCCAAAAAACTCATTAATATCAAAGCTGAATATTTTTGGAAGTAGTTTTTAGTTTGTTTTTAGTTTTAGCTATTTTAGGGGGATATCTGTGTGTGCAGGTGACTATTACTGTGCATAATTATTAGGCAACTTAACAAAAAACAAATATATACCCATTTCAATTATTTATTTTTACCAGTGAAACCAATATAACATCTCAACATTCACAAATATACATTTCTGACATTCAAAAACAAAACAAAACAAATCAGTGACCAATATAGCCACCTTTCTTTGCAAGGACACTCAAAAGCCTGCCATCCATGGATTCTGTCAGTGTTTTCATCTGTTCACCATCAACATTGCGTGCAGCAGCAACCACAGCCTCCCAGACACTGTTCAGAGAGGTGTACTGTTTTCCCTCCTTGTAAATCTCACATTTGATGATGGACCACAGGTTCTCAATGGGGTTCAGATCAGGTGAACAAGGAGGCCATGTCATTAGATTTTCTTCTTTTATACCCTTTCTTGCCAGCCACGCTGTGGAGTACTTGGACGCGTGTGATGGAGCATTGTCCTGCATGAAAATCATGTTTTTCTTGAAGGATGCAGACTTCTTCCTGTACCACTGCTTGAAGAAGGTGTCTTCCAGAAACTGGCAGTAGGACTGGGAGTTGAGCTTGACTCCATCCTCAACCCGAAAAGGCCCCACAAGCTCATCTTTGATGATACCAGCCCAAACCAGTACTCCACCTCCACCTTGCTGGCGTCTGAGTCGGACTGGAGCTCTCTGCCCTTTACCAATCCAGCCACGGGCCCATCCATCTGGCCCATCAAGACTCACTCTCATTTCATCAGTCCATAAAACCTTAGAGAAATCAGTCTTGAGATATTTCTTGGCCCAGTCTTGACGTTTCAGCTTGTGTGTCTTTTTCAGTGGTGGTCGTCTTTCAGCCTTTCTTACCTTGGCCATGTCTCTGAGTATTGCACACCTTGTGCTTTTGGGCACTCCAGTGATGTTGCAGCTCTGAAATATGGCCAAACTGGTGGCAAGTGGCATCTTGGCAGCTGCACGCTTGACTTTTCTCAGTTCATGGGCAGTTATTTTGCGCCTTGGTTTTTCCACACGCTTCTTGCGACCCTGTTGACTTTTTTTTAATGAAACGCTTGATTGTTCGATGATCACGCTTCAGAAGCTTTGCAATTTTAAGAGTGCTGCATCCCTCTTCAAGATATCTCACTATTTTTGACTTTTCTGAGCCTGTCAAGTCCTTCTTTTGACCCATTTTGCCAAAGGAAAGGAAGTTGCCTAATAATTATGCACACCTAATATAGGGTGTTGATGTCATTAGACCACACCCCTTCTCAATACAGAGATGAACATCACCTAATATGCTTAATTGGTAGTAGGCTTTCGAGCCTATACAGCTTGGAGTAAGACAACATGCATAAAGAGGATGATGTGGTCAAAATACTCATTTGCCTAATAATTCTGCACGCAGTGTATTCATTTTTAGAACACATTCCTCCCTGCTTCTTGCTTGTGGGCCAATGAGTCATTGGCCCACAAGCAACTTAAGCAGGAAGGAATCAAGACTTCAGATGGAAAAAAAAAAGATGAATATTCTAAAAAACGAATATATAGCACTATATTCAATATAGTGCTATATATTTGTTTTTTAGAATATTCGTCATTTTTTTTCCATCTGAAGTGAACATTGTAACACATAGGAAAAGGACAATACAAATGAATTTGACATTACTAATCATGGTCATTTTGGGCAAACCAACCTTGGTTACTTGATATGTTATAGAGGGAACAAGAGATAAGGCGGCACTGCCAAACGTCACTGACATATACACCAGGTCCTCAACTACCTGTCTCTTTAAAAACACATACAGTGGTGCACAGCCTCAAAAACAGGTATAACAACCAAGAGGAGAACAATAGAAAAGGCGGCACTCACCAGTGTAGATAAAACAATACTTTATTTGTTCATGTGTAAAATCTTCGGGCTAGAGCATACAGTGCAGGTATACATGGATGGAGTTGGCGGCGACGGCCGTTTTGCGCTAACTTGCGCTTCGTCATGCCAATGACCTCATTGCGCTATCACGCGCACTTTATACACGTCAAAGCATCTGGTTACCTAGGCAACCCAGACACTAATCTCCCTTGTAACCATAAGTATGAGCTATCACAGCTGAATAGAATCGCATCTATGTGGTCAGTAGGTAGCGAATTGAACATGTCAAATAAAAACACTTAGGTCATTTCTATCATTTAGTCCCAAGGGACCTAAGGCATCAGCTCTCATTATCCATCTTGATTCCCTTTGCAGGAGTGCCCGATGCCTGTCCCCACCTCGGGGCATAAATGGCACCTGCTCTATTCCAGCAAAGGAAATACATTGTGGATTTCTACCATGCACATTGCAGACATGTTCAAGAAGCCTGGTGCATCCTTTTCCTATCTTTAGACAATTCAAGTGCTCTCTGAACCTTTCAAATAGGGGACGAATGGTTTTCCCTATATAAGGCTACTTTCACACCTGCGTTCAGAGCGGATCCGTCTGGTATCTGCACAGACGGATCCGCTCCTATAATGCAAACAATGGTATCCGTTCAGAACGGATCCGTCTGCCTTATATTTCAGAAAAAAGTTAGTCAGACGGATCCGTCCTGATTTTGCATTGAAAGTCAATGGGGGACGGATCAGTTTGAAATTGCACCATATTGTGTCAACTTCAAACGGATCCGTCTCCATTGACTTACATTGTAAGTCTGGACGGATCCGTTTGGCTCCGCACGGCCAGGCGGACACCCGAACGCTGCAAGCTGCGTTCGGGTGTCCGCCTGCTGAGCGGAACGGAGGCCAAACAGTGCCATACTGATGCATTCTGAGCGGATCCGCATCCCCTCAGAATGCATTGGGGCCGTACGGATCTGTTCAGGGCCGCTTGTGAGAGCCTTCAAGCGGAACTCACAAGCGGAACCCCGAACGCAAGTGTGAAAGTAGCCTAAAAGGCACCACAATGGCATGTGACCAAGTAGACAACATAGTTACTTCTGCAGGTAATATATTGTGTCACCAAGTATGTCACCCCACCAAATGTCAGGTATTTATTTTGATTATTATTAGTGTTGAGCACGAATATTCAAATAGTGAATTTTTTTCTCGAATATCGCAAATTCGAGAATTTGCGAATATTTAGAATATAGTGCTATATATTCGCTATCTCTCTCATATACACTCAGTAATGTATATATTCAGTTATGCTGCTAATCCGTACAGATGTAGTATGGTTAACACACAACCTCTTAACTCAAATTTCTTAACTCATCACGTAATCTTGAAACACAAGCCATTTTTTTAAATATCTTAATGTATTTAATTGCATTAAGTTTACATAACACGTCTCATAAAGCATGTGTGTTAACTCTACTACATCCGTATTTCATCCCTTTTCAAATGATTACTTAATACCTGGTGTGACATGTACAAAATCTTCCGGTTTCATCATACATCTCTACCTCTCTGAGATTGTATATATATTGGTATACACACAGCGCGGTACTGATGTATGATGTCACCGGATGATTTCATATGTTTCACACACACATAAATATATATAGGTATTTTTGTTTATATCTACATAAACTGCAAACATCATTCAGTATTCCGTTCAACGTCCCCGACCATTACATACATCTCCCACCTAATTTGCATGGGATTCAAGATTATATACAGTACAGACCAAAAGTTTGGACACACCTTCTCATTCAAAGAGTTTTCTTTATTTTCATGACTATGAAGGCATAAAAACTATGAATTAACACATGTGGAATTATATACATAACAAACAAGTGTGAAACAACTGAAAATATGTCATATTCTAGGTTCTTCAAAGTAGCCACCTTTTGCTTTGATTACTGCTTTGCACACTCTTGGCATTCTCTTGATGAGCTTCAAGAGGTAGTCCCCTGAAATGGTCTTCCAACAGTCTTGAAGGAGTTCCCAGAGATGCTTAGCACTTGTTGGCCCTTTTGCCTTCACTCTGCGGTCCAGCTCATCCCAAACCATCTCGATTGGGTTCAGGTCCGGTGACTGTGGAGGCCAGGTCATCTGGTGCAGCACCCCATCACTCTCCTTCATGGTTAAATAGCCCTTACTTTCAAAGTTTTCCCAATTTTTCGGCTGACTGACTGACCTTCATTTCTTAAAGTAATGATGGCCACTCGTTTTTCTTTACTTAGCTGCTTTTTTCTTGCCATAATACAAATTCTAACAGTCTATTCAGAAAGACTATCAGCTGTGTATCCACCTGACTTCTCCTCAACGCAACCCCCAACCCCATTTATAAGGCAAGAAATCCCACTTATTAAACCTGACAGGGCACACCTGTCAAGTGAAAAACATTTCAGGGGACTACCTCTTGAAGCTCATCAAGAGAATGCCAAGAGTGTGCAAAGCAGTAATCAAAGCAAAAAGTGGCTACTTTGAAGAACCTAGAATATGACATATCTTCAGTTGTTTCACACTTGTTTGTTATGTATATAATTCCACATGTGTTAATTCATAGTTTTGATGCCTTCAGTGTGAATCTACAATTTTCATAGTCATGAAAATAAAGAAAACTCTTTGAATGAGAAGGTGTGTCCAAACTTTTGGTCTGTACTGTATATATACTCTGTAATCCCATGCAAATTACGAGG
This sequence comes from Bufo bufo, assembly GCF_905171765.1. NCBI lineage: Eukaryota > Metazoa > Chordata > Amphibia > Anura > Bufonidae > Bufo > Bufo bufo. The sequence continues at coordinate 746,740,209 of NC_053390.1, read as the reverse complement.
GGGATGTATGTAATGGACGGGGCCTTTCACCGGAATACTGAAAGATGTTTGCTGTTGATGTATGTATAAACAACTAGACCTATATATATTTGTGTGTGTGAAATGTATGAAATCATCCGGTGACATCATACATGGGTCCCGCGCTGTGTGTATAACTCTATATATATGTATACAATCACAGCGAGGGAGAGATGTATGACGTAACAGGATGATTTTGTACATGTCAAAACCGGTATTAAGTAATCATTTGTAAAAAAGATTGTGACAAATCCCCTGTTTCATTAATGCCCAGACTCTTGTATTTTGTCTGCTGTTCATTTAGTTCACTGTATTTAGCCCTTTAAATGTACACAAACCACCTTATGTGCCTGTGACGTAATTAGCGAACACAATGTATATTGCCTGTGACACAATCCACAAACACAATGGTCTTAGTCATCGACCGCATGTCTGGCCCCTTTCTCCAATTATCTCCAGGATAGAGAGGAGAGATTTTACTATTCATATGGGAGTGTGTTATACTACTTTCACACCTGCGTTAGGTGCGGATCCGTCTTGTATCTGCACAGACGGATCCGCACCGATAATGCAAATGCTTGTATCCGTTCATAACGGATCCGTTTGCATTAACATGAACAAAAAATAAATACATATTATTTTTTTGTTCATGATAATGCAAACGGATCCATTTTAACTTGCACTGAAAGTCAATGGGAGGCGGATCCATTTTCAATTGCACCATATTGTGTCAGTGAAAACGGATCCGTCCCCATTGACTTACATTGTAAGTCAGGAAGGATCATTTTGGCTCTGCATCGTCAGGCGGACGTTTTGGTGTCCGCCTCCAGAGCGGAATGGAGGCTGAACTGAGGCAAACTGATGCATTCTGAACAGATCCTTATCCATTCATAATGCATTGGGGCAAAACTGATCAGTTTTGGACCCTTTGTGAGAGCCCTGAAACGGATCTCACAAGCGGACCCAGAAACGGCAGTGTGAAAGTAGCCTTACTGTATATTGATTGGTGACTGTATTTTGTGTGCCTGTTCCCCACAAGGGCCCCGTGTGAGTAAACCTTTTCCGGAGGTTACCCCTACTACATCTGTACGGATTAGCAGCATTACTGTATATATACATTACAGAGTGTTGTAGAGAGAGGGACCAAATTCATGTAAGCATTGTACCTGGGCATAATCTTGAACTGTACTCCACTGCTCAATCATAGTTTAGCCTCTTGATGTCACACCATTTTTTTGGGATGGCCGGTATTTCATGCCGCACTCCATATTTGGCATATAACTCAGAATGAAGAGCCAGTACTATCTCCTTTTTGTCTTTTCTTTTCGTGGTTCGGTCATATCCCCGAAGAAGAAATTGCTGATGGATAAAGATGAAAGCATATATTCAAAACATTTTTAGTATACCACATCTTAAACATATATCCGGAAAAAAATAAATAAATTGAAAACCAAATTTACATTTTCATGTTACTGTTAAGAATCCTTATTCTATTGAGATATTATGTGTGTGGGCTCTGATAAATCAGATATTGCCCAAGTAAGCTGAGATGTACCTGTCTTGTTAAGGCACGGTACCGTATGTATAGCTGGGTCACCTCGCCGCGGTGCACCCTGTGTACCGGTAAAACCTTACATTCAGACTAAGAAAGCTCGTGGTCATAAAATAGAATCTCTACATATATTGTGTGTGTGTTATATAGTGTGTGGTATATATATAGTGGCAGGAAAATTGATGTGCTTTGTGCATGTGATAGAGTTTTTCCATGGACCATACATACATGCTACTAACAATCGTGCGCCGACGAAAAAAGAATGCTAATTTCATCAATTTGCTATATATACTGTAACCAGTTAAAATGTGTTGAATTGACTTTCAGACAAAAAATATATAAAAAATCGTATCAATATAGATAATAATCGCATCTACGAATATTTCAGAATTCGTGATCTACAGAACAATCATTGTGCTGCATGCAATATCTACACAAATAACTTTCAGTAGCCATTGTAGTCATTCACTTGTAAAGTTCAACTAGTGATGATGAATGCTTTATACACACTGGTCACAGTCACTGGGCGGTTCTAGTACTGTAAATTACGTCATACGCTTTTTCCCGCACGTTTACGTTACCCGCTTTATTTAAATTAGGGACAGCGATAGCGAGCAAAAAATAAATAAAAAAATTGAATATTATTCGGAACAAAAAAATAAATAAAATTTAAATCAAGATTTCGATTATTCCACCCGGCCGTTGCCGTACTGGTGCTTCTTCCTGCTTGGCCTGCCTGACCAAGGTAATCGTATAAGCACGTCTAGCCAAATTTTCTTTTAGCAAACTATTGGAGATCGGCTGAATATTGCCAAATATTCTTTTTATTGGAATAATCACGAATATTCGAAAAAACAAATATATAGCAATATAGCGAATATATTTGTTATTTAATCAACATACACATATAGACTGCAATTTAGCTAATACAGTGCTGTAGTATTTTTTTAATAGTGTAAATTTTTTCAAAAAATGAAGTTCAGAAGAGACCAAAAAATGAGATTATAAAAAAGTTTAGAGCACTATATTAGCTAAATTATGTGTATTTTACGAACATTCGTGATATTGCTATAACTTCGTATTTTAGAATATTCTTACTATTCTAAAAATCAAAGTTATAGCAATATAGCGAATATTCGTAAAATACACATATTAGCCATAGACATACCCAACCAATATAAAAGTTGCCTTATACAGTGTAAAGAAAATTGCAATACGCAAATAATTAAATCGCATATTATTCGAGATAAATAGAATAATGACGAATATTCGATTACGACTGATATAAGTCAAATATTCAATCGAATATTCGCAAAATATAGCGAAATCGAATATGGCACCTCCCTCTCAACACTAAGGGCTCATGCACACGACAGTATTTTGCGTTCAGTATACTGGCTGTTTTTTTTTAGTTCAGTATGCGGTACATATACTGAACCATTCATTTCAAGGGTTCAGCAAAAAAAACTGAAGTGCCTCCGTGTGCATTCCGTTTCAGTATTTCTGTATTTCCGTACCGTGAAAAGATAAAACATGTCCTATTCTTGTTCGCAAATCACGTTGCTTGGCTCCATTCAAGTCAATGGGTCCGCAAAAAAACGAAACACATACGGAAATGCATCCATATGTCTTCCCTATCTGTTCCGTTTTTGCGGAACCTTCTATTCAAAATGTTATGCCCAGACCAATTTTTTCTATGTAATTACTGTATAATGTATATGGCATACGGAAAAACGGAATGGAAAAACGGAAAGGAAACGGAAACACAATGGAAACAAAAACGGAACAACGGATCCGTAAAAAACGGACCGCAAAACACTGAAAAAGCCATACGGTCGTGTGCATGAGCCCTAATTATTATAGCTGCAGAAGGAGCAATTGCCACATTTATAATTGCCCACAGGTCTGCTCGATGACAGCCAATTGCTTGCCCTTTTGTTCCTAAATCTACTCCTCACTATTTTGTCTTTAATGGTATGGCATTTTTTTAAAGGCTATAAGTGGTCAATTGTTTACAATCCTTTCTAGCCCTTCCTCATTTTTCAAAATATCCCAATTGTTACAAATCGTGCGTTTGATAAGTTCAGCTGCTGGACTGTATTTGAATGTGAATACAAATCTTTCCATTTTATCATGGGCATTTCTTCTATTTCTATATAACAACTCCTGCTGAGTGAAGGATCCTACTTTTTTTTCTTGCTGTTTCTACATCCTTTTCTTGATATGTTATATTCTGTCAAACCAGTGTTTCACTAACATATCAATCATTATGGTCCCATTTGGCGATTCCCACTTGAAATCATATGCATATAAACAAAAAACGCGTTTTTAATGCAATTTCAGTGCATTTTCTGTATAAAATGCATTGTTCCACTCTATTTTCTTCTAGAAGGACATATACATTATTATTCCACAGATATCTGATACTCTTATCAAGTATTAAGCATGTACTGAAATTTTCTGTCATTTTTTTATCTTATTTTTCTTCCTTATGTATACTGAATATACTTTTATATAAATGAAAAGAAGGTGAAGGATGGGGGCCTCCCATAGAGGTGGAATCGGGGTGCTGAAGTGTTCACTTCAGATGGAAAAAAATGATAAATATTCTAAAAACAAATATATAGCACTATATTGAATATAGTGCTATATATTAGTATTTTTGGAATATTTGTCATTTTTTTTCATCTGTAGTCATGATTCCTCCCTGCTTAAGTTGCTTGTGGGTCAATGACTCATTGGCCCACAAGCAAGAAGCAGGGAGGAATCATGTGTTCAGATATAACTATAAATATTTGTTATAACAAATATACACTCACCTAAAGAATTATTAGGAACACCTGTTCTATTTCTCATTAATGCAATTATCTAGTCAACCAATCACATGGCAGTTGCTTCAATGCATTTAGGGGTGTGGTCCTGGTCAAGACAATCTCCTGAACTCCAAACTGAATGTCAGAATGGTAAAGAAAGGTGATTTAAGCAATTTTGAGCGTGGCATGGTTGTTGGTGCCAGACGGGCCGGTCTGAGTATTTCACAATCTGCTCAGTTACTGGGATTTTCACGCACAACCATTTCTAGGGTTTACAAAGAATGGTGTGAAAAGGGAAAAACATCCAGTATGCGGCAGTCCTGTGGGCAAAAATGCCTTGTGGATGCTACAGGTCAGAGGAGAATGGGCCGACTGATTCAAGCTGATAGAAGAGCAACGTTGACTGAAATAACCACTCGTTACAACCGAGGTATGCAGCAAAGCATTTGTGAAGCCACAACACGCACAACCTTGAGGCGGATGGGCTACAACAGCAGAAGACCCCACCGGGTACCACTCATCTCCACTACAAATAGGAAAAAGAGGCTACAATTTGCACGAGCTCACCAAAATTGGACTGTTAAAGACTGGAAAAATGTTGCCTGATCTGATGAGTCTCGATTTCTGTTGAGACATTCAAATGGTAGAGTCCAAATTTGGCGTAAACAGAATGAGAACATGTATCCATCCTCTGATGGCTACTTCCAGCAGGATAATGCACCATGTCACAAAGCTCGAATCATTTCAAATTGGTTTCTTGAACATGACAATGAGTTCACTGTACTAAAATGGCCCCCACAGTCACCAGATCTCAACCCAATAGAGCATCTTTGGGATGTGGTGGAACGGGAGCTTCGTGCCCTGGATGTGCATCCCTCAAATCTCCATCAACTGCAAGATGCTATCCTATCAATATGGGCCAACATTTCTAAAGAATGCTATCAGCACCTTGTTGAATCAATGCCATGTAGAATTAAGGCAGTTCTGAAGGCAAAAGGGGGTCCAACACCGTATTAGTATGGTGTTCCTAATAATTCTTTAGGTGAGTGTATAGCACTATATTCGAAATATTGGCGATATTCGCGAGAAAAATTCACTTTTCGAATATTTGTGCTCAACACTAGCAAACAATGCAAAATTAGTAGGGTTTTTTCAAATCTGCAGTAAAGGGTATCTGTCAGCAGATGTGTACTTACTGTATGAAACTGGCTGACCTGTAGCATGTGTACTTGGCAGCTTAGGGTATCTGTGTTGATCATGAAAAATGATGTTTTACTATATTGCAAAGCAAAGAGCAGAGGGCGAGGTAGTTGCAGGTAAAGTGGAGCCTCTAGTTGTAATAAAAATGCCCTTGTTGCTCCTAGAGGCTCATTTACATATACTAAAACTTCATTTTTCTCAGCAATAAGGACACATGTGAACATGGGACCAATAGAGATGCCTTCAGCTAGCAAGAGCACATGCAACAGGTCAGACAGTTTCATAGGAACAAATCTGCTGGAAGATGCCCTTTAAAGGGGTATCTTGTTTCTAGAAAAAGTTATAGAAAACTTGCCTGTTTACCAAATGCATTTGATGATACTCCTTAATACTTTAAGTGTGAATTTCTATTTTTCCCCACTTACTTTAAACCATAGTTTTAAAAATATTAAGACTCACATTGTAAATTTCTTTGGTGAAGCATCCTCTGGCAGGAATTATTTGGTAATAATTACAGCATTAAATGTTATGTAAACTTTAATCTTGGTTCACACTTTGTGCCTGCAGTGAATTCTTTACTATGGTTTTCCATAGTTGCAGAAAAGAAATGAGCACAGTGTGCAAACCTAGACTTTCATTATTGTAATATGCTCATTGAGTGGCAATGGGTCACTCCTCCGAGCAGAATATTTCTAGTTTCTTTACACTCCTTTGTTGTCAATTATGAATTGCTCTCTTCATTGCAAACAACAGCTTTCAACTGAGTTCACATTTGAAGTAGTTTGATTGTGTATTGTGTATGTAAGTTGAGATTTATTTCGGGTGTGGTTCACGGAATTTAAAAAAAAATTCAGTTCAGACCCGAATCAGTTCTGATTGAACCGAAGTTGCTCCAATTGCCCTGAAAATTGGTATATCACCCTCTAGCCTACTAGAACGCATAGGTCCTGATTTAACATATCTTTTTTCCAGAATTCTGGCATGAAAATGTTAAAAAAATAGAACTTTTGCAACTTTTTGCACTCATTTGTGCCAAATGTAAGTGATTGCACAAAATTCTGCACTCGCTTGCGCAAAGTTTTTTGACGTTTTGCATTTTTACACCACTGTCTCCAGTTTTTCCAATGTGGGTGGAAAAGTGGATGTGATTAACTATGTTAATGAGTTTCACTCCAGATTTATCATTGAGACTTTATTTTAAAGTCTCACTGCAGGAGGATGGTGGAGTAGGAAAATTGGAGTAGCTTCTCTTCTCTAGTAACATGAGACATTTGATAAATGGGGCATAAAATACTCCAATGCAGACTCGAGCAAAAATAACTTCAAATTTTCCCCTCATGATAAATTTCCCCCATAATTTTTAGGAAAACTTGTTATCTCTTTTCTTTTCTTTTTTAGGATTTTGTGACTGACTCTGACATTCATAGCTATGCGTAAACACACATTTGACATTGTTAACATACAACCTGTTTAAAAACACACCACACCGGCACATGTTATGCTTTTTTATATACTAAAGCTTTTGAAAATTGTCCCTTTAAGGGGCAGATGATGTTTAAACACAAATGGTGTTATAGGATAAAAAAAAAAGTGGCCAAGCATCCAAAAATTATGTCTTCACAGGGTTGCTGTGAGCGAGCCTAAAAAATTATGCCTTTTAATTGTGAGCAGCAGCAGTGCAGTGTGAATTTGGAAAGGGTACAGTACAGATATAGTCGCTGCGGCCACAATAGTGGCAGCAGGAGAAGTATAACAGGGAACATACAAGGCTGTCTATGGATGGTAGTAGCACTAATAGTGGTAGTAGTAGTGATAATGGCTATATCATGTGTTTTGCTAGAGTAATCCCATATATATGCTAGTTAATTAAATTGAACCCCCACACCTCCCCAAAAAATATAACATTTTAACCATGTGGAAACTGAATAAACTGAAATGGACAATTGAGACTTGACACTCCATTTCAAGTTAACACTTACAGTAGATTGCTGCTGCTATACCTTGTGTATCGCTACCAGTTATCACACATATATATATATATATACAAACCGGATTCGAAAAAAGTTGGGACACTATACAAATCGTGAATAAAAACTGAATGCAATGATGTGGAGGTGCCAACTTCTAATATTTTATTCGGAATAGAACATAAATCACGGAACAAAAGTTTAAACTGAGAAAATGTACCATTTTAAGGGAAAAATATGTTGAATCACAATTTCATGGTGTCAACAAATCCCAAAAAGTTGGGACAAGGCCATTTTCACCACTGTGTGGCATCTCCCCTTCTTCTTACAACACTCAACAGACGTCTGGGGACCGAGGAGACCAGTTTCTCAAGTTTAGAAAGAGGAATGCTCTCCCATTCTTGTCTAATACAGGCCTCTAACTGTTCAATCGTCTTGGGCCTTCTTTGTTGCACCTTCCTCTTTATGATGCGCCAAATGTTCTCTATAGGTGAAAGATCTGGACTGCAGACTGGCCATTTCAGTACCCGGATCCTTCTCCTACGCAGCCATAATTGTCACAGTCATTACCGCTGGCTGTGACCTTCTGTCTATGCTCTCGCTGCAGCTCCGTTCCTCTGTAATATTTGTGGTTCTGTATGGGTTAACTCCCCTGTATTCCTATTAGGAGTTAATCCTCTGTCTGCTCCATGGGTGTGGTCTCTCTGCTGCACCCATGGAACCTGTATATAAGGCTGAGGTTTCCTCAGTTCTGCGTCAGCTCTCCTGGTGTGTGTTGTCTTGTCCTGCTCCTGGTTTGTACTTTCTCTCCCATGCTGCTGACCCATGGGATCCGTGTCTGTCTGTGCTCTGTGGGTTTCCCTACTTGTTCATTAACGTCGTCTGTCTGTTATCTGTTCTGTCTGTTATGTTTTAGTTACTTTGTGTTTATTCTGATGTCTGTGTTCAGCAAGCCTTTGTAGCAGAGTGGCATGACAAGGCCATGCAGTTTACTACTGGTGGAGCAAGTCCTTCTCTGCTCATTGCCACTCCTGCTCCCTTGCGTGAACTCCTGCTCGTATTAATAGTTCCCCTGTTTTGTATTCATATGTCTGTGTTCAGCAAGCCTTTGCAGCAGAGTGGCATGACAAGGCCATGCAGTTTACTACTGGTGGATCAAGTCCTTCTCTGCTCATTGCCACTCTTGCTCCCTTGCATGAACTCCTGCTTGTGTTATTATTTGCCCTGTTTTGTAGTTACCTGTCTGTTATGTTTGCCTATGTGCCGTCGGTACCTTCTGGTACCTGTTGTCCATTCGCTCCTGCTGTCACTGTCTAGTTCACGCTCCAGAGTGGACCCTGGCAACTTCCTGCGGCAAAGTCTAACCCTACCATCTAGGGCTCTAGTGAACACCAGGAGTTGCTTAGTCATGCCCCTCTGGAGTATTACTAGACAGTGGCGCAGTGGGGGTTTTCTCCCACTGTGCTGACGGTACATAGAGCTCATGTTTTCTCTGTGCTGCCTTTCATGTTTTTGTTTGTGCAATAAACTCTTATGTGTCTGTACCTGATTTCCGTTTATTGCTTGACGACGCGGTGGTCTTTCCTGGGACCTCCAACTCGTGACAATGATGTTGTGATTGAAGCAGAATGTGGTCTGGCATTATCTTGTTGAAAAATGCAGGGTCTTCCCTGAAAGAGATGACATCTGGATGGGAGCATATGTTGTTCTAGAGCCTGAATATATTTTTCTGCATTGATGGTGCCTTTCCAGACATGCAAGCTGCCCATGCCACACGCACTCATGCAACCCCATACCATCAGAGATGCAGGCTTCTGAACTGAGCGTTGATAACAACTTGGGTTGTCCTTGTCCTCTTTGGTCCGGATGACATGGCGTCCCAGATTTTCAAAAAGAACTTCGAATCGTGACTCGTCTGACCACAGAACAGTCTTCCATTTTGCCACACCATTTTAAATGATCCCTGGCCCAGTGAAAACGCCTGAGCTTGTGGATCTTGCTTAGAAATGGCTTCTTCTTTGCACTGTAGAGTTTCAGCTGGCAACGGTGAATGGCACGGTGGATTGTGTTCACTGACAATGGTTTCTGGAAGTATTCCTGAGCCCATTCTGTGATTTCCTTTACAGTAGCATTCCTGTTTGTAGTGCAGTGTTGTTTAAGGGCCCGGAGATCACGGGCATCCAGTATGGTTTTACGGCCTTGACCCTTACGCACAGAGATTGTTCCAGATTCTCTGAATCTTCGGATGATGTTATGCACAGTTGATGATGATAGATGCAAAGTCTTTGCAATTTTTCGCTGGGTAACACCTTTCTGATATTGCTCCACTATCTTTCTGCGCAACATTGTGGGAATTTGTGATCCTCTACCCATCTTGGCTTCTGAGAGACACTGCCACTCTGAGAAGCTCTTTTTATACCCAATCATGTTGCCAATTGACCTAATTAGTGTTAATTGGTCTTCCAGCTCTTCGTTATGCTCAAATTAACTTTTTCCAGCCTCTTATTGCTACTTGTCCCAACTTTTTTGGGATTTGTTGACACCGTGAAAATTGGAATCAATGTATTTTTCCTTTAAAATGATACATTTACTCGGATTAAACGTTTGATCTGTCATCTCCGTTCTATTACAAATAAAATATTGACATTTGCCATCTCCACATCATTGCATTCAGTTTTTATTCACAATTTGTTTAGTGTCCCAACTTTTTTGGAATCCGGTTTGTATATATACTGAAAAGATTTTGTCCGAACTGGTTCACTCATCCTTAATTAAGATTTATTTTTGCAGTGATCATTTTGCAAATAAGGTCTAACCATTAGTGATGAGCGAGCATGCTCGGCCGAATACTTGTTTGGCTCGTGCATCGCTATGCTCGGCACATGGCAGTACTCGGCCGAGTACCACATGTGCTCAAGCGCCATGCTCGAGTCTCCTCCCCACACACTTTGCGGCTGCTAAGCAGCCAATAAACGTGTAGGTAAGTACTGCCATCACTGTAATGCCAGTAGCCATGTTGGCTGCTCGTATTACAGTGATTGCCTGGCCAGAACACGTCATCGGGTGCTATATAGCACCCGATGATGCGGGTTTGGCTCATTGCGAGTCAGGAAGGGACAGATAGTGTAGAGATAGTGTTGGGAGTTTGTGATCGCAATTTATTACATTTTAAAACATTTCAAAGAGCCAAAAGTCCTTTTAAGGACTATTGTGTGTGGTGGCAGCAATTTAATTGTGCAAAATTGTACTAAAATATATATTTTTTAATACTTTTCAAAATCCGTGAATTGTGTGATCTCCGCTTCAATACCTTGTGTGGTTGTCAGGCCCAGATATAGGGAAAAATTTATAATACAGAAAACATAATTTTTTTCCCATAGTCTATCCACATTTTTGCTGTCAATGGTGTAATCCGTGAATAGTGTGATCTGCGCTTCAATACATAGTGTGGTTTTCGGGCCTAGATATAGGGGAAAAAATTAAAATACAGAAAACTATTTTTCTCCCATAATCTATCCACATTTTTGCTGTCAACTGTGTAATCCCTAGAATTGTAAACAGTACTCCATGTGTGGTCTGACTAATGATTTGTAAAGTGGTAGGACTATGTTGTCATCACGGGCATCAATGCTCCTTTTGCTGCAACCCATCAATGGGTTTTGATGCACCCTGGAATGGGTTTGCCCCGAGAGAGGGGCCCGCGCCTTGGAAAGCGTCACGGATCTGCGCTTCAATACATTGTGTGGTTGTCGGGCCTAGATATAGGGAAAAAATTTAAAATACAGAAAACTATTTTTCTCCCATAATCTATCCACATTTTTGCTGTCAACTGTGTAATCCGTTAATTGTGTAATCTGCGCTTCAATACATTGTGTGGTTGTCAGGCTTAGATATAGGGGAAAAAAATAAATACAGATTTTTTTTTGCTCCCATAATCTATCCACATTTTTGCTGTCAACGGTGTAATCCGTGAAACCACCGACCCACCCACAGGCCATAGCACTAAATCCGCCTTAAACCAGCATGTGTCCCAGAACATCACCCGTGTCCTGACCAACGCAGTTACTGGAAAGATCCACTTAACCACAGACACATGGACAAGTGCTGGTGGCCAGGGAGCCTACATTTCCCTGATGGCACACTGGGTGAATTTTGTGGAGGCCGGGAGCAACTCATACCTTGGGAAGGCACATGTGCTACCGACGCCAAGGATTGCGGGCCCCAATTCCATCAGGGTTTCTGCCACCACCTACGTTACTGGCTCCAACCCCCACTTCTCCTCCTCTGCCGCCTCCTCCTCCACTTCCACCTCCAGCAGCAGTCAGCCATCAGTCGTTAGCTGGAAGCAGTGTAGCACTGATGTGGGTAAGTGTCAACAGGCTGTGCTGAAGTTAATCTGTATAGGGAACAAACAGCAGGGCTTTGGCAGAGTATAAGGGACCAAACTGAGCTGTGGCTCTCGCCACTCAACCTACATTCAGGCATGGTTGTGTCTGACAATGGCCGTAACTTGGTGGCGACTTTGGAGTTCGGCAACCTGACACACATCCCATGCCTAGCCCACGTCTTAAACTTAGTGGTTCAGCGGTTTATCAAAACCTACCCCAATTTGCCAGAGCTACTAGTGTAGGTGCGCCACGTGTGTGCCCATTTCCGCAAGTTGTCCACAGCTTCAGCCGCTCTGTCAACGCTGCAGCAGTGCTTGCAGCTTCCAGCTCATCGACTGTTGTGAGACATGAGCACGCGCTGGAACTCTCAGGCTTTGTGAGCAGCAGAGGACAGTTGTGGAATATCACCTGCAACATGGTTGTTGCCTTTCGAGTCAATCGCCACAATTCACAAGCGAGGAGTGGGCATTAATGTCAGACCTCTGTGATGAATCCACACAGATGGTTAGTGGCGATAACGCTATTATCAGCTTAACCATCCCACTGCTGTGTCTACTCAAACGATCGCTGCTCACAATTAAGGATGATGCTCTGAATGTGGCAGATGAGGAAATGGGGGAGGACATTACACAGGATGATAGCCAGCCCACCCTCAGTTCGTCTTCTCAGCGCGAATTGGACCATGAAGAGGAGAAGAAGGAGGAGCAGGAGACAGTTGCCTCCGCTACAGAGGGTAGTACCCATGGAACTTTAACTCCATCTGTTCAGTGTGGATGGGTAGAAGAGGAGGAGGAGATGAAGAGTCATCCTGATGTCGACATCGACGTCTTACCTGTTGGTACTCTGGCACACATGGCTGACTTCATGTTAGGCTGCCTTTCCAACGACCCTCGTGTTATATGCATTTTAGATAGCACAGATTACTGGGTGTTCACCCTTCTCGACCCCCGGTACAAAGAGAACTTCTCATCTCTAATTCCTGTGGTGGAAAGAATGGTGCAATACGAGAAGATACTTGTTGAGAAATTGCTCCAAAATTTTCCATCTGACAACGCTGGCGGCACAGTCCGTACTTCCTTAGGCAACCGAGGAAGGGAGACAAGGGGAACACACAGCAGTTCCAACAAAGGCAGGGCAACACTCTCCAAGGCATGGGACACTTTCATGACACCCCGCCAGCAACCTCACCCTGAAGTGCGGCCAAGGAGGGAAAAGTTTTAGAAGATGGTGAAGGAATACATAGCAGACCGTGTCAGCGTCCTAAATGATCCCTCAATGCCTTACAACTACTGGATGTCCAAGCTGGACACGTGGCACGAACTTGCGCTCTATGCCTTGGAGGTGCTGGCCTGCCCTGTTGCCAGCGTTTTGTCTGAGAGTGTATTTAGTGCTGCTGGTGGCATTATAACAGATAAGCGTATCCGCTTGTCCACTGGCAATGCTGACAGGTTGAGTCAGATAAAAATAAACAAGGCCTGGATTGCCCCTGACTTCTCAACTCCACCAGAGGATAGCTGAGCTGATGATGAACATAAAGGCAATTACAATCTATCATTTATAATGTACTCAATCTACTGTAGTATATTCCCATGCACCTTTTCCACCACAAAAAAGAATATATGGTTGAATCTTGTCTTCTCCCCGTCCTCCTCCTTTTCATCCATATTGTACATATTCCCTCCACTCTAATTTTTTTAATAGGGTCAGCTCAACTGCAAACCCTCACCCCTAATGTTTTAGAGCGTCAGCTCAGCAGAAGGCCCTCATCCCTAATGTTTTAGAGGGTTGTAGTCAATGGAGTATATTCAGACCATGGTCTTGTTACCAGTGGGGAACCTCATCTGGGACCCATATTGTTTAATATCTTTATCAGCGAAATTGCAGAAGGCCTTGATGGTAAGGTGTGTCTTTTTGCTGATGACACAAAGATTTATAACAGGGTTGATGTTCCTGGAGGGATAGACCAAATGGAAAAGGATTTCTGAAAACTAGAGGAATGGCCAAAAATCTGGCAACTAAAATTTAATGTGGATAAGTGCAAGATAATGCACCTGGGGCGTAAAAACCCAAGAGCAGAATATAAAATCAGTGAAACAGTCCTAACCTCAGCATCTGAGGAAAGGGATTTAGGGGTCATTATTTCAGAAGACTTAAAAGGTAGGCAAACAATGTCATAGAGCAGCAGGAAATGCTAGCAGAATGCTTGGGTGTATAGGGAGAGGCATTACCGGTAGAAAGAGGGAGGTGCTCATGCCGCTCTACAGAGGACTAGTGAGACCTCATTTGGAGTATTGTGCGCAGTACTGGAGAACATATCTCCAGAAGGATACTGATACTTTGGAGAGAGTTCAGAGAAGAGCTACTAAACTAGTACATGGATTGCAGGATAAAACTTACTAAGAAATATTAAAGGACCTTAACATGTATAGCTTGGAAGAAAGACGAGACAGAGGGGATATGATAGAAAATGTTAAATACATAAAGGGAATCAACAAGGTAAAAGAGGAGAGAATATTTAAAAGAAGAAAAACTGCTACAAGAGGACATAGTTTTAAATTAGCGGGGCAAAGGTTTAAAAGTGATATCAGGAAGTATTACTTTACTGAGAGAGTAGTGGATGCATGGAATAGCCTTCCTGCAGAAGTGGTAGCTGCAAATACAGTGAAGGAGTTAAAGCATGCATGGGATAGGCATAAGGCCATCCTTCATATAAGATAGGGCCATGGGCTATTCATAGTATTCAGTATATTGGGCAGACTAGATGGGCCAAATGGTTCTTATCTGCCGACACATTCTATGTTTCTATGAGCTGTATCACGGTCACCTGCAGATTAATGCAGACCAGTGCTGTAGCTATAAGGGAAGCAGGGGAAGCTGCAGCTTTGGGGCCCTGACCCAGAAGGGGCCCATCCAGGAGGACTAAAGGATTTCGTCAGGGCCCCCTCAACAGTATTACACAATGAAATTAGATACAGTGAAAGTATAGACAGTGTATAGAACTGATGAAACAGCTGCTGGCCCTAGTCTGAGAAAGCGATCTTTACTAGCCACAGGAATGGGGGCGGCATGAAAGGAAGGGGTCACTAAAAAAATACTGTGGGATGGAGCCCCATTCAAAAATTTGCTGTAGGGCCCAGTCAATTCTAGCAACGCCACTGATGCAGCCCACAAAAGCAAGGTGTGTATGATGCCTCCTTTATGTGTAACAAAGGGTGTTTTGGAGTGCCGGTCCCTTGTAATTTTTGGCAGCCCTTTCACTTACAATGTGAATGAGGCCCTCTTTTATGTAATATACAGGCTGTTTCGGAGTGCCTCTTGCTTGTAATGTTATTGCAGCACTTGCACTTTATATACAATTGAATATACAGGAAGGAATGTTTCCTAACAATTTTTCTTGTAAAATTTATTTTTTGGGCGGTTTTGTGTGTATTTTTGTCAGTCTGTAAAAGTGGCGTACAACTCGGACAACATGGTTCCCAGCAGCGACCTGGGAGTCCAAAATGCGTCCAGACATCGTCCCCATGATGTTCCCGATCCATTTTGGTGGTGTTTCTGTCACTTTCTGACCTTTTCCAATGGACCAGGCACCCTCCCCTCTTCAGAGCAGGGGGTGCCTGGTTGTCTCCCATTAAATTCCATTATTCTCGGGTGCTCGGCCGAGCACACGAATATAGCAATGTGTTCGGGCCGAACACCCAAATACTTTGGTGCTCAATCATCACTACTAACCATGCTTTGTTTGGCTAATATATATTTTGAACACAGAGAAAAGGTTTTGGGTAATGTAGTCGCTCAGCCACTGGAACCAGAACACCTAAAGGATGATAACGTGTAAGACTTTATTAGAGCTAAATAAAGGGGCTCGTTTATTAAAGGGATTCTGTCACCAGGATTATGCCTATAGAGACGTTCATATGTGCCGTTAGGTCACCTTCAATGAGGCATTGTGGAGCTTCTGGGCAGTGACGTTGGGCTTTTACGGTGCAAACTATATTGGCACAATTTTTTAGGTACATACAACTTTTTGATCACTGCAATTATTATTTTTTGAGGGACAATATGACAAAAAATGGCAAATCTCGTATTTTTATATTTTTTCCGTTAAGGCATTCAATGCACAGAAAGAATCATTTTGATATTTTAATAGTGCAAAGTTGCATTTTTGTATGCGGCAATACCTGTTATGTTCATTATGTAAAATTGGGAAAGGGGGTAATTTATTATTATTATTATTATTTTTTAACTATAACCTGCGATATTCTGATCTATTATGGTCTATACGATTTTCATTGCCTGCGTGTGAAGCTGTGCTTCATTTATGGCTTTACAGGCAGTTAACTATGACATCCCTGAGAACCTTCAGAAGGCCCCAGGCTCTCATGATAACCGATCAGAGCCCAGCAATTTTATCATAAGTGCTCCAATCGGAAGGCAGAAGGGGTCCCTTCCCTCTGCCTAACCTCACAGAAGCCACAATCGCTATTGACCATGGCATCTAAGGGTTAAATATCTGGTTTCAGTGTAATTGCTGATCCTTGTCATTGCAGCAGTGTGCCAGCTTAGTTATTGTAATCCTGCCGGTGATGATAATGAGAAGACTGCTGAAAATTGACCTGCACAGACCAAGGAGTGGCAACTATTTTTAGGCTTAGTGGCCAGTGAGAAAACTGCAGTATTTTATTGAGTTGCTTGAAATATCTTGCAATTATAATTCCCCAAAGCATGAATGTCAACTCAAGGTCAGTATCACATCAAAATAAGGAAAAAGTAAATTATAAGCCCAACAAGTGTGTTTTTTTTTATCTTTTTGAAATCTAAATTGTCTGACTCATTGACGTCATTCACATGTTTTGTCTTTTTACAAATATGATATTCAAATGCATGAAGTCAAGCACTAGTCATACCATTCAGAGCTGATAAGGCTTTTGCTAACTTAAACGAGTATCAAAATGCTTGCATTTGTAAGACATGTTTTGAAGCAGGCAATTTTGAGATAGGCTTTATTTTGACATTTATTAGTACTAAACAGTTTAATCCTGACATGATTTAACCTGAATGAATGGCAAACAATGAAACAGATTGTTAGTTTCTGTAGCATGTCAAACATGCACAATAAGAAAATTTTAGCATGTCAAACACATACGGTAAATCATTAAAATTGCATTCACCTACAATGACAGCAGCATCCTTATTTATTGTTTTTAATATCATTATAAAGTATTTATAAAGACATAATACAGCTTTGTGTCATTACTAGTGTTGGGTGCGAATATTTGAATCGCAAATATTAAACTTGAATATCTGCACTTTGAGAATTTGCAAATATTTAGAATATAGTGATATACAGTATATTCATAATTTTGAATATTCTAGATTTTATTTTTCATCAGTAAATTCCTTTCTTGCTTGTGGGCCAATGAGAAGGCTGCAATGTCTTTGTCTGAATTTAGCAACATCCCTAGCAACCAATAGGAAAGTTGCCTACTCCATACTATATAAGAACCTCCCCAGCAGCCCTTGTATGTAGTATTTTGCAGATCTGAGAGAGAGAGGAGTGTTATTGCTATGTTCTCTGCTTTCCTGAGTCATTACATTAGATAGTTAGTTAGCTTATATATATATAATACAATAATTAGTGGGAGATAGTCAGTGTAGGTTAGATAGTGATATAGCTGATATGTTCTGCTGTCCATACATACATGCTACAGACATAGCGCTGTGATGTCACAAGTTCACAACAATACTTAGTGCACCAATCAGTAATATGTAGTCAGACCTGCTAAAATGTGAAGTTGCACGTATTGCGCCTAAATATTCGCATCATTAGTGCCGATTTCGCAAATAAATTGGAACATTCTATCTGCATATAAAGCTATTGTAATGTTCTGCCGTGCCAACAAACTTCTAGCCGCTTGAAAAATGTAGCTATAGTGACCCACTCCTGAATTGCAAGCACATTACACGCATATTACATTGTAAATTTTCACACTCAAGATTATATTCGCAAATTCTCGAATTTGTGAATATATAACAAATATTCTACCAAATATTTTCAAAATATTGCAATTTCGAATATTGCCCCTGCCGCTCATCACTAGTCATTACCCTTGGTAATGTCTAAATGTTGCCTAGCCTTAAAGACTATGGACACCTTTGGGGCCTTTTCTTTTGTTTAAATGTATGTATTCGTTATGAAAAACATTTTAGCAAAATGGTTTAATTAAAAGTTTTCTACTGTTTAGCATCTATAGCTTCCACATATAACAGTCCCTCTCTGCTATCCCTCCTCTCTTTAATTATTGAGATATCTTCTAAGGCTAGATTCACATTTAACATTTCAGTTTTTTTGTTCCAGTGTAGAAACATAAAAAAAACCACTGTGTCCAGAATACGGTCTAATATAGCAATATAGCGAATATTCGTAAAATACACATATTAGCCATAGACATACCCAACCAATATAAAAGTTGCCTTATACAGTGTAAAGAAAATTGCAATACGCAAATAATTAAATCGCATATTATTCGAGATAAATAGAATAATGACGAATATTCGATTACGACTGATATAAGTCAAATATTCAATCGAATATTCGCAAAATATAGCGAAATCGAATATGGCACCTCCCTCTCAACACTAAGGGCTCATGCACACGACAGTATTTTGCGTTCAGTATACTGGCTGTTTTTTTTTAGTTCAGTATGCGGTACATATACTGAACCATTCATTTCAAGGGTTCAGCAAAAAAAACTGAAGTGCCTCCGTGTGCATTCCGTTTCAGTATTTCTGTATTTCCGTACCGTGAAAAGATAAAACATGTCCTATTCTTGTTCGCAAATCACGTTGCTTGGCTCTATTCAAGTCAATGGGTCCGCAAAAAAACGAAACACATACGGAAATGCATCCATATGTCTTCCCTATCTGTTCCGTTTTTGCGGAACCTTCTATTCAAAATGTTATGCCCAGACCAATTTTTTCTATGTAATTACTGTATAATGTATATGGCATACGGAAAAACGGAATGGAAAAACGGAAAGGAAACGGAAACACAATGGAAACAAAAACGGAACAACGGATCCGTAAAAAACGGACCGCAAAACACTGAAAAAGCCATACGGTCGTGTGCATGAGCCCTAATTATTATAGCTGCAGAAGGAGCAATTGCCACATTTATAATTGCCCACAGGTCTGCTCGATGACAGCCAATTGCTTGCCCTTTTGTTCCTAAATCTACTCCTCACTATTTTGTCTTTAATGGTATGGCATTTTTTTAAAGGCTATAAGTGGTCAATTGTTTACAATCCTTTCTAGCCCTTCCTCATTTTTCAAAATATCCCAATTGTTACAAATCGTGCGTTTGATAAGTTCAGCTGCTGGACTGTATTTGAATGTGAATACAAATCTTTCCATTTTATCATGGGCATTTCTTCTATTTCTATATAACAACTCCTGCTGAGTGAAGGATCCTACTTTTTTTTCTTGCTGTTTCTACATCCTTTTCTTGATATGTTATATTCTGTCAAACCAGTGTTTCACTAACATATCAATCATTATGGTCCCATTTGGCGATTCCCACTTGAAATCATATGCATATAAACAAAAAACGCGTTTTTAATGCAATTTCAGTGCATTTTCTGTATAAAATGCATTGTTCCACTCTATTTTCTTCTAGAAGGACATATACATTATTATTCCACAGATATCTGATACTCTTATCAAGTATTAAGCATGTACTGAAATTTTCTGTCATTTTTTTATCTTATTTTTCTTCCTTATGTATACTGAATATACTTTTATATAAATGAAAAGAAGGTGAAGGATGGGGGCCTCCCATAGAGGTGGAATCGGGGTGCTGAAGTGTTCACTTCAGATGGAAAAAAATGATAAATATTCTAAAAACAAATATATAGCACTATATTGAATATAGTGCTATATATTAGTATTTTTGGAATATTTGTCATTTTTTTTCATCTGTAGTCATGATTCCTCCCTGCTTAAGTTGCTTGTGGGTCAATGACTCATTGGCCCACAAGCAAGAAGCAGGGAGGAATCATGTGTTCAGATATAACTATAAATATTTGTTATAACAAATATACACTCACCTAAAGAATTATTAGGAACACCTGTTCTATTTCTCATTAATGCAATTATCTAGTCAACCAATCACATGGCAGTTGCTTCAATGCATTTAGGGGTGTGGTCCTGGTCAAGACAATCTCCTGAACTCCAAACTGAATGTCAGAATGGTAAAGAAAGGTGATTTAAGCAATTTTGAGCGTGGCATGGTTGTTGGTGCCAGACGGGCCGGTCTGAGTATTTCACAATCTGCTCAGTTACTGGGATTTTCACGCACAACCATTTCTAGGGTTTACAAAGAATGGTGTGAAAAGGGAAAAACATCCAGTATGCGGCAGTCCTGTGGGCAAAAATGCCTTGTGGATGCTACAGGTCAGAGGAGAATGGGCCGACTGATTCAAGCTGATAGAAGAGCAACGTTGACTGAAATAACCACTCGTTACAACCGAGGTATGCAGCAAAGCATTTGTGAAGCCACAACACGCACAACCTTGAGGCGGATGGGCTACAACAGCAGAAGACCCCACCGGGTACCACTCATCTCCACTACAAATAGGAAAAAGAGGCTACAATTTGCACGAGCTCACCAAAATTGGACTGTTAAAGACTGGAAAAATGTTGCCTGATCTGATGAGTCTCGATTTCTGTTGAGACATTCAAATGGTAGAGTCCAAATTTGGCGTAAACAGAATGAGAACATGTATCCATCCTCTGATGGCTACTTCCAGCAGGATAATGCACCATGTCACAAAGCTCGAATCATTTCAAATTGGTTTCTTGAACATGACAATGAGTTCACTGTACTAAAATGGCCCCCACAGTCACCAGATCTCAACCCAATAGAGCATCTTTGGGATGTGGTGGAACGGGAGCTTCGTGCCCTGGATGTGCATCCCTCAAATCTCCATCAACTGCAAGATGCTATCCTATCAATATGGGCCAACATTTCTAAAGAATGCTATCAGCACCTTGTTGAATCAATGCCATGTAGAATTAAGGCAGTTCTGAAGGCAAAAGGGGGTCCAACACCGTATTAGTATGGTGTTCCTAATAATTCTTTAGGTGAGTGTATAGCACTATATTCGAAATATTGGCGATATTCGCGAGAAAAATTCACTTTTCGAATATTTGTGCTCAACACTAGCAAACAATGCAAAATTAGTAGGGTTTTTTCAAATCTGCAGTAAAGGGTATCTGTCAGCAGATGTGTACTTACTGTATGAAACTGGCTGACCTGTAGCATGTGTACTTGGCAGCTGAGGGTATCTGTGTTGATCATGAAAAATGATGTTTTACTATATTGCAAAGCAAAGAGCAGAGGGCGAGGTAGTTGCAGGTAAAGTGGAGCCTCTAGTTGTAATAAAAATGCCCTTGTTGCTCCTAGAGGCTCATTTACATATACTAAAACTTCATTTTTTTCAGCAATAAGGACACATGTGAACATGGGACCAATAGAGATGCCTTCAGCTAGCAAGAGCACATGCAACAGGTCAGACAGTTTCATAGGAACAAATCTGCTGGAAGATGCCCTTTAAAGGGGTATCTTGTTTCTAGAAAAAGTTATAGAAAACTTGCCTGTTTACCAAATGCATTTGATGATACTCCTTAATACTTTAAGTGTGAATTTCTATTTTTCCCCACTTACTTTAAACCATAGTTTTAAAAATATTAAGACTCACATTGTAAATTTCTTTGGTGAAGCATCCTCTGGCAGGAATTATTTGGTAATAATTACAGCATTAAATGTTATGTAAACTTTAATCTTGGTTCACACTTTGTGCCTGCAGTGAATTCTTTACTATGGTTTTCCATAGTTGCAGAAAAGAAATGAGCACAGTGTGCAAACCTAGACTTTCATTATTGTAATATGCTCATTGAGTGGCAATGGGTCACTCCTCCGAGCAGAATATTTCTAGTTTCTTTACACTCCTTTGTTGTCAATTATGAATTGCTCTCTTCATTGCAAACAACAGCTTTCAACTGAGTTCACATTTGAAGTAGTTTGATTGTGTATTCCCACAAACTTTTCTTTGTGGGAATACAAGTTGAGATTTATTTCGGGTGTGGTTCACGGAATTTAAAAAAAAATTCAGTTCAGACCCGAATCAGTTCTGATTGAACCGAAGTTGCTCCAATTGCCCTGAAAATTGGTATATCACCCTCTAGCCTACTAGAACGCATAGGTCCTGATTTAACATATCTTTTTTCCAGAATTCTGGCATGAAAATGTTAAAAAAATAGAACTTTTGCAACTTTTTGCACTCATTTGTGCCAAATGTAAGTGATTGCACAAAATTCTGCACTCGCTTGCGCAAAGTTTTTTGACGTTTTGCATTTTTACACCACTGTCTCCAGTTTTTCCAATGTGGGTGGAAAAGTGGATGTGATTAACTATGTTAATGAGTTTCACTCCAGATTTATCATTGAGACTTTATTTTAAAGTCTCACTGCAGGAGGATGGTGGAGTAGGAAAATTGGAGTAGCTTCTCTTCTCTAGTAACATGAGACATTTGATAAATGGGGCATAAAATACTCCAATGCAGACTCGAGCAAAAATAACTTCAAATTTTCCCCTCATGATAAATTTCCCCCATAATTTTTAGGAAAACTTGTTATCTCTTTTCTTTTCTTTTTTAGGATTTTGTGACTGACTCTGACATTCATAGCTATGCGTAAACACACATTTGACATTGTTAACATACAACCTGTTTAAAAACACACCACACCGGCACATGTTATGCTTTTTAATATACCAAAGCTTTTGAAAATTGTCCCTTTAAGGGGCAGATGATGTTTAAACACAAATGGTGTTATAGGATAAAAAAAAAAGTGGCCAAGCATCCAAAAATTATGTCTTCACAGGGTTGCTGTGAGCGAGCCTAAAAAATTATGCCTTTTAATTGTGAGCAGCAGCAGTGCAGTGTGAATGTGGAAAGGGTACAGTACAGATATAGTCGCTGCGGCCACAATAGTGGCAGCAGGAGAAGTATAACAGGGAACATACAAGGCTGTCTATGGATGGTAGTAGCACTAATAGTGGTAGTAGTAGTGATAATGGCTATATCATGTGTTTTGCTAGAGTAATCCCATATATATGCTAGTTAATTAAATTGAACCCCCACACCTCCCCAAAAAATATAACATTTTAACCATGTGGAAACTGAATAAACTGAAATGGACAATTGAGACTTGACACTCCATTTCAAGTTAACACTTACAGTAGATTGCTGCTGCTATACCTTGTGTATCGCTACCAGTTATCACACATATATATATATATATACAAACCGGATTCGAAAAAAGTTGGGACACTATACAAATCGTGAATAAAAACTGAATGCAATGATGTGGAGGTGCCAACTTCTAATATTTTATTCGGAATAGAACATAAATCACGGAACAAAAGTTTAAACTGAGAAAATGTACCATTTTAAGGGAAAAATATGTTGAATCACAATTTCATGGTGTCAACAAATCCCAAAAAGTTGGGACAAGGCCATTTTCACCACTGTGTGGCATCTCCCCTTCTTCTTACAACACTCAACAGACGTCTGGGGACCGAGGAGACCAGTTTCTCAAGTTTAGAAAGAGGAATGCTCTCCCATTCTTGTCTAATACAGGCCTCTAACTGTTCAATCGTCTTGGGCCTTCTTTGTTGCACCTTCCTCTTTATGATGCGCCAAATGTTCTCTATAGGTGAAAGATCTGGACTGCAGACTGGCCATTTCAGTACCCGGATCCTTCTCCTACGCAGCCATGATTGTCACAGTCATTACCGCTGGCTGTGACCTTCTGTCTATGCTCTCGCTGCAGCTCCGTTCCTCTGTAATATTTGTGGTTCTGTATGGGTTAACTCCCCTGTATTCCTATTAGGAGTTAATCCTCTGTCTGCTCCATGGGTGTGGTCTCTCTGCTGCACCCATGGAACCTGTATATAAGGCTGAGGTTTCCTCAGTTCTGCGTCAGCTCTCCTGGTGTGTGTTGTCTTGTCCTGCTCCTGGTTTGTACTTTCTCTCCCATGCTGCTGACCCATGGGATCCGTGTCTGTCTGTGCTCTGTGGGTTTCCCTACTTGTTCATTAACGTCGTCTGTCTGTTATCTGTTCTGTCTGTTATGTTTTAGTTACTTTGTGTTTATTCTGATGTCTGTGTTCAGCAAGCCTTTGTAGCAGAGTGGCATGACAAGGCCATGCAGTTTACTACTGGTGGAGCAAGTCCTTCTCTGCTCATTGCCACTCCTGCTCCCTTGCGTGAACTCCTGCTCGTATTAATAGTTCCCCTGTTTTGTATTCATATGTCTGTGTTCAGCAAGCCTTTGCAGCAGAGTGGCATGACAAGGCCATGCAGTTTACTACTGGTGGATCAAGTCCTTCTCTGCTCATTGCCACTCTTGCTCCCTTGCATGAACTCCTGCTTGTGTTATTATTTGCCCTGTTTTGTATTTACCTGTCTGTTATGTTTGCCTATGTGCCGTCGGTACCTTCTGGTACCTGTTGTCCATTCGCTCCTGCTGTCACTGTCTAGTTCACGCTCCAGAGTGGACCCTGGCAACTTCCTGCGGCAAAGTCTAACCCTACCATCTAGGGCTCTAGTGAACACCAGGAGTTGCTTAGTCATGCCCCTCTGGAGTATTACTAGACAGTGGCGCAGTGGGGGTTTTCTCCCACTGTGCTGACGGTACATAGAGCTCATGTTTTCTCTGTGCTGCCTTTCATGTTTTTGTTTGTGCAATAAACTCTTATGTGTCTGTACCTGATTTCCGTTTATTGCTTGACGACGCGGTGGTCTTTCCTGGGACCTCCAACTCGTGACAATGATGTTGTGATTGAAGCAGAATGTGGTCTGGCATTATCTTGTTGAAAAATGCAGGGTCTTCCCTGAAAGAGATGACATCTGGATGGGAGCATATGTTGTTCTAGAGCCTGAATATATTTTTCTGCATTGATGGTGCCTTTCCAGACATGCAAGCTGCCCATGCCACACGCACTCATGCAACCCCATACCATCAGAGATGCAGGCTTCTGAACTGAGCGTTGATAACAACTTGGGTTGTCCTTGTCCTCTTTGGTCCGGATGACATGGCGTCCCAGATTTTCAAAAAGAACTTCGAATCGTGACTCGTCTGACCACAGAACAGTCTTCCATTTTGCCACACCATTTTAAATGATCCCTGGCCCAGTGAAAACGCCTGAGCTTGTGGATCTTGCTTAGAAATGGCTTCTTCTTTGCACTGTAGAGTTTCAGCTGGCAACGGTGAATGGCACGGTGGATTGTGTTCACTGACAATGGTTTCTGGAAGTATTCCTGAGCCCATTCTGTGATTTCCTTTACAGTAGCATTCCTGTTTGTAGTGCAGTGTTGTTTAAGGGCCCGGAGATCACGGGCATCCAGTATGGTTTTACGGCCTTGACCCTTACGCACAGAGATTGTTCCAGATTCTCTGAATCTTCGGATGATGTTATGCACAGTTGATGATGATAGATGCAAAGTCTTTGCAATTTTTCGCTGGGTAACACCTTTCTGATATTGCTCCACTATCTTTCTGCGCAACATTGTGGGAATTTGTGATCCTCTACCCATCTTGGCTTCTGAGAGACACTGCCACTCTGAGAAGCTCTTTTTATACCCAATCATGTTGCCAATTGACCTAATTAGTGTTAATTGGTCTTCCAGCTCTTCGTTATGCTCAAATTAACTTTTTCCAGCCTCTTATTGCTACTTGTCCCAACTTTTTTGGGATTTGTTGACACCGTGAAAATTGGAATCAATGTATTTTTCCTTTAAAATGATACATTTACTCGGATTAAACGTTTGATCTGTCATCTACGTTCTATTACAAATAAAATATTGACATTTGCCATCTCCACATCATTGCATTCAGTTTTTATTCACAATTTGTTTAGTGTCCCAACTTTTTTGGAATCCGGTTTGTATATATACTGAAAAGATTTTGTCCGAACTGGTTCACTCATCCTTAATTAAGATTTATTTTTGCAGTGATCATTTTGCAAATAAGGTCTAACCATTAGTGATGAGCGAGCATGCTCGGCCGAATACTTGTTTGGCTCGTGCATCGCTATGCTCGGCACATGGCAGTACTCGGCCGAGTACCACATGTGCTCAAGCGCCATGCTCGAGTCTCCTCCCCACACACTTTGCGGCTGCTAAGCAGCCAATAAACGTGTAGGTAAGTACTGCCATCACTGTAATGCCAGTAGCCATGTTGGCTGCTCGTATTACAGTGATTGCCTGGCCAGAACACGTCATCGGGTGCTATATAGCACCCGATGATGCGGGTTTGGCTCATTGCGAGTCAGGAAGGGACAGATAGTGTAGAGATAGTGTTGGGAGTTTGTGATCGCAATTTATTACATTTTAAAACATTTCAAAGAGCCAAAAGTCCTTTTAAGGACTATTGTGTGTGGTGGCAGCAATTTAATTGTGCAAAATTGTACTAAAATATATATTTTTTAATACTTTTCAAAATCCGTGAATTGTGTGATCTCCGCTTCAATACCTTGTGTGGTTGTCAGGCCCAGATATAGGGAAAAATTTATAATACAGAAAACATAATTTTTTTCCCATAGTCTATCCACATTTTTGCTGTCAATGGTGTAATCCGTGAATAGTGTGATCTGCGCTTCAATACATAGTGTGGTTTTCGGGCCTAGATATAGGGGAAAAAATTAAAATACAGAAAACTATTTTTCTCCCATAATCTATCCACATTTTTGCTGTCAACTGTGTAATCCCTAGAATTGTAAACAGTACTCCATGTGTGGTCTGACTAATGATTTGTAAAGTGGTAGGACTATGTTGTCATCACGGGCATCTATGCCCCTTTTGCTGCAACCCATCAATGGGTTTTGATGCACCCTGGAATGGGTTTGCCCCGAGAGAGGGGCCCGCGCCTTGGAAAGCGTCACGGATCTGCGCTTCAATACATTGTGTGGTTGTCGGGCCTAGATATAGGGAAAAAATTTAAAATACAGAAAACTATTTTTCTCCCATAATCTATCCACATTTTTGCTGTCAACTGTGTAATCCGTTAATTGTGTAATCTGCGCTTCAATACATTGTGTGGTTGTCAGGCTTAGATATAGGGGAAAAAAATAAATACAGATTTTTTTTTGCTCCCATAATCTATCCACATTTTTGCTGTCAACGGTGTAATCCGTGAAACCACCGACCCACCCACAGGCCATAGCACTAAATCCGCCTTAAACCAGCATGTGTCCCAGAACATCACCCGTGTCCTGACCAACGCAGTTACTGGAAAGATCCACTTAACCACAGACACATGGACAATTGCTGGTGGCCAGGGAGCCTACATTTCCCTGATGGCACACTGGGTGAATTTTGTGGAGGCCGGGAGCAACTCATACCTTGGGAAGGCACATGTGCTACCGACGCCAAGGATTGCGGGCCCCAATTCCATCAGGGTTTCTGCCACCACCTACGTTACTGGCTCCAACCCCCACTTCTCCTCCTCTGCCGCCTCCTCCTCCACTTCCACCTCCAGCAGCAGTCAGCCATCAGTCGTTAGCTGGAAGCAGTGTAGCACTGATGTGGGTAAGTGTCAACAGGCTGTGCTGAAGTTAATCTATATAGGGAACAAACAGCAGGGCTTTGGCAGAGTATAAGGGACCAAACTGAGCTGTGGCTCTCGCCACTCAACCTACATTCAGGCATGGTTGTGTCTGACAATGGCCGTAACTTGGTGGCGACTTTGGAGTTCGGCAACCTGACACACATCCCATGCCTAGCCCACGTCTTAAACTTAGTGGTTCAGCGGTTTATCAAAACCTACCCCAATTTGCCAGAGCTACTAGTGTAGGTGCGCCACGTGTGTGCCCATTTCCGCAAGTTGTCCACAGCTTCAGCCGCTCTGTCAACGCTGCAGCAGTGCTTGCAGCTTCCAGCTCATCGACTGTTGTGAGACATGAGCACGCGCTGGAACTCTCAGGCTTTGTGAGCAGCAGAGGACAGTTGTGGAATATCACCTGCAACATGGTTGTTGCCTTTCGAGTCAATCGCCACAATTCACAAGCGAGGAGTGGGCATTAATGTCAGACCTCTGTGATGAATCCACACAGATGGTTAGTGGCGATAACGCTATTATCAGCTTAACCATCCCACTGCTGTGTCTACTCAAACGATCGCTGCTCACAATTAAGGATGATGCTCTGAATGTGGCAGATGAGGAAATGGGGGAGGACATTACACAGGATGATAGCCAGCCCACCCTCAGTTCGTCTTCTCAGCGCGAATTGGACCATGAAGAGGAGAAGAAGGAGGAGCAGGAGACAGTTGCCTCCGCTACAGAGGGTAGTACCCATGGAACTTTAACTCCATCTGTTCAGTGTGGATGGGTAGAAGAGGAGGAGGAGATGAAGAGTCATCCTGATGTCGACATCGACGTCTTACCTGTTGGTACTCTGGCACACATGGCTGACTTCATGTTAGGCTGCCTTTCCAACGACCCTCGTGTTATATGCATTTTAGATAGCACAGATTACTGGGTGTTCACCCTTCTCGACCCCCGGTACAAAGAGAACTTCTCATCTCTAATTCCTGTGGTGGAAAGAATGGTGCAATACGAGAAGATACTTGTTGAGAAATTGCTCCAAAATTTTCCATCTGACAACGCTGGCGGCACAGTCCGTACTTCCTTAGGCAACCGAGGAAGGGAGACAAGGGGAACACACAGCAGTTCCAACAAAGGCAGGGCAACACTCTCCAAGGCATGGGACACTTTCATGACACCCCGCCAGCAACCTCACCCTGAAGTGCGGCCAAGGAGGGAAAAGTTTTAGAAGATGGTGAAGGAATACATAGCAGACCGTGTCAGCGTCCTAAATGATCCCTCAATGCCTTACAACTACTGGATGTCCAAGCTGGACACGTGGCACGAACTTGCGCTCTATGCCTTGGAGGTGCTGGCCTGCCCTGTTGCCAGCGTTTTGTCTGAGAGTGTATTTAGTGCTGCTGGTGGCATTATAACAGATAAGCGTATCCGCTTGTCCACTGGCAATGCTGACAGGTTGAGTCAGATAAAAATAAACAAGGCCTGGATTGCCCCTGACTTCTCAACTCCACCAGAGGAGAGCTGAGCTGATGATGAACATAAAGGCAATTACAATCTATCATTTATAATGTACTCAATCTACTGTAGTATATTCCCATGCACCTTTTCCACCACAAAAAAGAATATATGGTTGAATCTTGTCTTCTCCCCGTCCTCCTCCTTTTCATCCATATTGTACATATTCCCTCCACTCTAATTTTTTTAATAGGGTCAGCTCAACTGCAAACCCTCACCCCTAATGTTTTAGAGCGTCAGCTCAGCAGAAGGCCCTCATCCCTAATGTTTTAGAGGGTTGTAGTCAATGGAGTATATTCAGACCATGGTCTTGTTACCAGTGGGGAACCTCATCTGGGACCCATATTGTTTAATATCTTTATCAGCGAAATTTCAGAAGGCCTTGATGGTAAGGTGTGTCTTTTTGCTGATGACACAAAGATTTATAACAGGGTTGATGTTCCTGGAGGGATAGACCAAATGGAAAAGGATTTCTGAAAACTAGAGGAATGGCCAAAAATCTGGCAACTAAAATTTAATGTGGATAAGTGCAAGATAATGCACCTGGGGCGTAAAAACCCAAGAGCAGAATATAAAATCAGTGAAACAGTCCTAACCTCAGCATCTGAGGAAAGGGATTTAGGGGTCATTATTTCAGAAGACTTAAAAGGTAGGCAAACAATGTCATAGAGCAGCAGGAAATGCTAGCAGAATGCTTGGGTGTATAGGGAGAGGCATTACCGGTAGAAAGAGGGAGGTGCTCATGCCGCTCTACAGAGGACTAGTGAGACCTCATTTGGAGTATTGTGCGCAGTACTGGAGAACATATCTCCAGAAGCATACTGATACTTTGGAGAGAGTTCAGAGAAGAGCTACTAAACTAGTACATGGATTGCAGGATAAAACTTACTAAGAAATATTAAAGGACCTTAACATGTATAGCTTGGAAGAAAGACGAGACAGAGGGGATATGATAGAAAATGTTAAATACATAAAGGGAATCAACAAGGTAAAAGAGGAGAGAATATTTAAAAGAAGAAAAACTGCTACAAGAGGACATAGTTTTAAATTAGCGGGGCAAAGGTTTAAAAGTGATATCAGGAAGTATTACTTTACTGAGAGAGTAGTGGATGCATGGAATAGCCTTCCTGCAGAAGTGGTAGCTGCAAATACAGTGAAGGAGTTAAAGCATGCATGGGATAGGCATAAGGCCATCCTTCATATAAGATAGGGCCAGGGGCTATTCATAGTATTCAGTATATTGGGCAGACTAGATGGGCCAAATGGTTCTTATCTGCCGACACATTCTATGTTTCTATGAGCTGTATCACGGTCACCTGCAGATTAATGCAGACCAGTGCTGTAGCTATAAGGGAAGCAGGGGAAGCTGCAGCTTTGGGGCCCTGACCCAGAAGGGGCCCATCCAGGAGGACTAAAGGATTTCGTCAGGGCCCCCTCAACAGTATTACACAATGAAATTAGATACAGTGAAAGTATAGACAGTGTATAGAACTGATGAAACAGCTGCTGGCCCTAGTCTGAGAAAGCGATCTTTACTAGCCACAGGAATGGGGGCGGCATGAAAGGAAGGGGTCACTAAAAAAATACTGTGGGATGGAGCCCCATTCAAAAATTCGCTGTAGGGCCCAGTCAATTCTAGCAACGCCACTGATGCAGCCCACAAAAGCAAGGTGTGTATGATGCCTCCTTTATGTGTAACAAAGGGTGTTTTGGAGTGCCGGTCCCTTGTAATTTTTGGCAGCCCTTTCACTTACAATGTGAATGAGGCCCTCTTTTATGTAATATACAGGCTGTTTCGGAGTGCCTCTTACTTGTAATGTTATTGCAGCACTTGCACTTTATATACAATTGAATATACAGGAAGGAATGTTTCCTAACAATTTTTCTTGTAAAATTTATTTTTTGGGCGGTTTTGTGTGTATTTTTGTCAGTCTGTAAAAGTGGCGTACAACTCGGACAACATGGTTCCCAGCAGCGACCTGGGAGTCCAAAATGCGTCCAGACATCGTCCCCATGATGTTCCCGATCCATTTTGGTGGTGTTTCTGTCACTTTCTGACCTTTTCCAATGGACCAGGCACCCTCCCCTCTTCAGAGCAAGGGGTGCCTGGTTGTCTCCCATTAAATTCCATTATTCTCGGGTGCTCGGCCGAGCACACGAATATAGCAATGTGTTCGGGCCGAACACCCAAATACTTTGGTGCTCAATCATCACTACTAACCATGCTTTGTTTGGCTAATATATATTTTGAACACAGAGAAAAGGTTTTGGGTAATGTAGTCGCTCAGCCACTGGAACCAGAACACCTAAAGGATGATAACGTGTAAGACTTTATTAGAGCTAAATAAAGGGGCTCGTTTATTAAAGGGATTCTGTCACCAGGATTATGCCTATAGAGACGTTCATATGTGCCGTTAGGTCACCTTCAATGAGGCATTGTGGAGCTTCTGGGCAGTGACGTTGGGCTTTTACGGTGCAAACTATATTGGCACAATTTTTTAGGTACATACAACTTTTTGATCACTGCAATTATTATTTTTTGAGGGACAATATGACAAAAAATGGCAAATCTCGTATTTTTATATTTTTTCCGTTAAGGCATTCAATGCACAGAAAGAATCATTTTGATATTTTAATAGTGCAAAGTTGCATTTTTGTATGCGGCAATACCTGTTATGTTCATTATGTAAAATTGGGAAAGGGGGTAATTTATTATTATTATTATTATTTTTTAACTATAACCTGCGATATTCTGATCTATTATGGTCTATACGATTTTCATTGCCTGCGTGTGAAGCTGTGCTTCATTTATGGCTTTACAGGCAGTTAACTATGACATCCCTGAGAACCTTCAGAAGGCCCCAGGCTCTCATGATAACCGATCAGAGCCCAGCAATTTTATCATAAGTGCTCCAATCGGAAGGCAGAAGGGGTCCCTTCCCTCTGCCTAACCTCACAGAAGCCACAATCGCTATTGACCATGGCATCTAAGGGTTAAATATCTGGTTTCAGTGTAATTGCTGATCCTTGTCATTGCAGCAGTGTGCCAGCTTAGTTATTGTAATCCTGCCGGTGATGATAATGAGAAGACTGCTGAAAATTGACCTGCACAGACCAAGGAGTGGCAACTATTTTTAGGCTTAGTGGCCAGTGAGAAAACTGCAGTATTTTATTGAGTTGCTTGAAATATCTTGCAATTATAATTCCCCAAAGCATGAATGTCAACTCAAGGTCAGTATCACATCAAAATAAGGAAAAAGTAAATTATAAGCCCAACAAGTGTGTTTTTTTTTATCTTTTTGAAATCTAAATTGTCTGACTCATTGACGTCATTCACATGTTTTGTCTTTTTACAAATATGATATTCAAATGCATGAAGTCAAGCACTAGTCATACCATTCAGAGCTGATAAGGCTTTTGCTAACTTAAACGAGTATCAAAATGCTTGCATTTGTAAGACATGTTTTGAAGCAGGCAATTTTGAGATAGGCTTTATTTTGACATTTATTAGTACTAAACAGTTTAATCCTGACATGATTTAACCTGAATGAATGGCAAACAATGAAACAGATTGTTAGTTTCTGTAGCATGTCAAACATGCACAATAAGAAAATTTTAGCATGTCAAACACATACGGTAAATCATTAAAATTGCATTCACCTACAATGACAGCAGCATCCTTATTTATTGTTTTTAATATCATTATAAAGTATTTATAAAGACATAATACAGCTTTGTGTCATTACTAGTGTTGGGTGCGAATATTTGAATCGCAAATATTAAACTTGAATATCTGCACTTTGAGAATTTGCAAATATTTAGAATATAGTGATATACAGTATATTCATAATTTTGAATATTCTAGATTTTATTTTTCATCAGTAAATTCCTTTCTTGCTTGTGGGCCAATGAGAAGGCTGCAATGTCTTTGTCTGAATTTAGCAACATCCCTAGCAACCAATAGGAAAGTTGCCTACTCCATACTATATAAGAACCTCCCCAGCAGCCCTTGTATGTAGTATTTTGCAGATCTGAGAGAGAGAGGAGTGTTATTGCTATGTTCTCTGCTTTCCTGAGTCATTACATTAGATAGTTAGTTAGCTTATATATATATAATACAATAATTAGTGGGAGATAGTCAGTGTAGGTTAGATAGTGATATAGCTGATATGTTCTGCTGTCCATACATACATGCTACAGACATAGCGCTGTGATGTCACAAGTTCACAACAATACTTAGTGCACCAATCAGTAATATGTAGTAAGACCTGCTAAAATGTGAAGTTGCACGTATTGCGCCTAAATATTCGCATCATTAGTGCCGATTTCGCAAATAAATTGGAACATTCTATCTGCATATAAAGCTATTGTAATGTTCTGCCGTGCCAACAAACTTCTAGCCGCTTGAAAAATGTAGCTATAGTGACCCACTCCTGAATTGCAAGCACATTACACGCATATTACATTGTAAATTTTCACACTCAAGATTATATTCGCAAATTCTCGAATTTGTGAATATATAACAAATATTCTACCAAATATTTTCAAAATATTGCAATTTCGAATATTGCCCCTGCCGCTCATCACTAGTCATTACCCTTGGTAATGTCTAAATGTTGCCTAGCCTTAAAGACTATGGACACCTTTGGGGCCTTTTCTTTTGTTTAAATGTATGTATTCGTTATGAAAAACATTTTAGCAAAATGGTTTAATTAAAAGTTTTCTACTGTTTAGCATCTATAGCTTCCACATATAACAGTCCCTCTCTGCTATCCCTCCTCTCTTTAATTATTGAGATATCTTCTAAGGCTAGATTCACATTTAACATTTCAGTTTTTTTGTTCCAGTGTAGAAACATAAAAAAAAGCACTGTGTCCAGAATACGGTCTAATGGATCCCATTGACTATAATAGTGCTTGTTGGGTTTTTATTTTCCATTATGGATTCTCACAAAATACAGTTTTGTCCTGCTTTTTTTGCTGGAACTATGTGATGGAGGCTCCCACCAGAACCTCTGCCAAAAATGTGGAAATAGGTTAAGCTGATTTGTGATGAAATTTGGTTATAAATCAGTTTAGAAGACTAGTCAGGAGAGGATAGAGGGGCTATAGACAAAGCTATTAGCTGAGTTCTTTGATGGATTCCACTGTGAATGACATTCTGTGCCTTGCTAAGTACTGTGATACATAGAAGCTGCAGAAGTCAAATGGTTAAACACCAATCGTAGATAACTCACAAAGTGAGTATTCGTACTAGGCCTGCACACCAAGTATCAACACCAAAAAAGGAGGAAAAGGCAAAGCACGACTAACAATATATATAAACTTTATTATGGTTCCCAAAGAGGGAGAATCCGATAAAATGCAATGACGAGCAATACAATACAATGGTGGATGAGAGACACACAGGGTGGGAAAGGATCACAAAATGGACAACATAAAAAAACAATAAATGAAAAGGCCAAAGAGATACTAAATGATTAATAAATACCCAAGTGGAGAACGTATATCAATGACCTCGCCAAACCATGAACAAGATATTAGAGCCAGATACAGTACATAAATTTAAAGTGCAAAGTGCAAAAGGGTGTATGAGGAAGCTTACGCAAAACGCGCGTTGGGGCTTTTTTGGATCACTGTTTTGGTATTTATTCATGTAATTTTCTATTTACCATATTGTTCATTTTATTGTCCATGTACATTGTATATTTTGCACTTCGCACTTTAAATTTATGTACTGTATCTGGCTCTAATATCTTGTTCATGGTTTGGCGAGGTCATTGATATACGTTCTCCACTTGGGTATTTATTAATCATTTAGTATCTCTTTGGCCTTTTCATTTATTGTTTTTTTATGTTGTACATTTTGTGATCCTTTCCCACCCTGTGTGTCTCTCATCCACCATTGTATTGTATTGTTCGTCATTGTATTTTATCGGATTTTCCCTCTTTGGGAACCATAATAAAGTTTATATATTGTTAGTCGTGCTTTGCCTTTTCCTCCTTTTTTGGTGTTGATGAGAAGTCAAATGGTACAGCATTTTTTTAATAAAACCCTATCACGAAAAAGGTGTCTAGCAGAAAATATATACATTTACTGTAGCTAAAATAAATGTCATTAGGTCAAAGATGTTCATTGTTTTTAAGTACATTTGTAAGAAGTCGAACGGCATACATTTTATAGCCCCATACCTATGAGACTATAGATGAGCGAATTTCAGATTTTTTAATTCGTTCACACTTCGTTTGTTGGTTAAGGGTGAATTGCGTTATGGATTCCGTTACCACTGACCATAATGCAATTCCATGACGGAATGCATAACGGAATGCCTTTACAGGCATTCCATTATTCATTCTGTCATAATAGAAGACTATGGCCAGCATAACGAATCCATCCGGTTTTCGATATGCTGGAGTCCTCTGCAGCCCATAGACTTCTATTATGACGGAATGAATAACGGAATGCCTCTAAAGGCATTCTGTTATGCATTCTGTCATGGAATTGCGTTATGGTCAGTGGTAACGGAATCCATAACTCAATTCAGTATATACCCCAACCCGAACACAAACTCGAACTTCAAAATATGAAGTTCGCTCATCCCTACTGCCTATTATGGTCCTAAGTGACAGAAGGTGGGTCCAACATAAGTAGTTGGGGTTAACACAAGTAGGTCAAATCAGGTAGATGTAGTCAGCCATACCACAGAGTGGCAGTATATTGTACTACACTTTGGTATCTGGCTCTGCAGCAGGACAAAATACCAAAGTGCAACACAATATACTGCCCAAGCAGCACTAAATACTGCCCCAACAGAACGAAATACAACAGTGCAGCACAATATACTGCCCCAGCAAAACCAGATACCACAGTGCAGCACAAAATACAGCCCCAGAAGAACTTCTTGTTCTGCTGAGGTATTATTTTGTTCTGCATTATGGAATTTGGTTCTGCTTGGGTATATTGTGCTGCATTTTGGTATCTGGTTTAGCTCGAGCAGTATATTGTGCTTCACTGTGTATGCACTGTGGTATGTTGGCACCTATATGTCCATTAGAATGAACGTAAAGTGAGAGAGGTAGAGTATCCACATATTATTAAAGCCTTCCCAGGAGGCTGGGCCAGGAATGGGAAGGGGGGGGACACACCTCAGCTCCACTCTCAGCTGAATTGGGATAAAAATAAGGGATTTTGGACATTTCTTTGACACAATTTGGGCATCCACATTCACCCTATCCCTGGGACCAAAAACAGACTATTATCAAACCATTTGTTAAGTATAAATAACCTCTCTGTATTAGTCCTGTTATTTTTATAACAGTTTTTACACATCTATGTACCGTATGTATGTATGCTATTTCTTTTTATTTCTTGTAACCTAATTACTGTACATTTTTATTACATTAAATCTGCATCTTTAATGATTTTCCTTGTGGCCTATACAAGCCCATTACTCTCCATTTTAAGTGTGTGAGTGCAGTTTGTGCTACTGTGTGTGTGCTATAAGGGTGGCTAATGCTACTGTGTACCTGCATACAAGTGGGGCACTGTAAGGTTTTCTGTGTGCCCTAGTTAATTTGTATATCAATATAAATATTATAGATGGTTGCAGCATCTTGGCGTGCCTGAAAGGCTGTGTTGGGGTTGGATTTATGTTCATTTTCTGTGAAAATACGAATGTGTGAAATAAATCAGCCCTTGGAAGTCGCACCCAGGTCACATGTCATCCCCTATAGTGCCCTAGTAATAAAATGGCCCCAGTGCCTCCAGTAATGCTAACCCCTTAGTGACCAGCCTTTTTTATTATTCTGTCTGTTCATTTTTTGGTATAAATAATATCTTTATTCTATGGGTAAGTACAATTACAGCATATATATATATATATATATATATATATATATTTATGTTTTACTACTTTTGTGCAATAAAACCCCTATTTTTAAAAGGAAGAAGATTTTTGCATCCAGGCTTCCCAAGACCCATAACTTATTTTTATTTTTTTCTTAATATAGAGTCGGGTGAAGGCTTGATTTTTAAGGGACAGCTTGTAGTTTTCATTGGTGTCATTTTGGGGTAATTTACACTTTTTGATTGCTTGTTATTAAGTTTTTTCAGTGGCAACTGAGAATAAATTAGCAAATCTGCAATTTTACGGTGTTCACAGTAGCGGATAATTTATCCTAGCAGTAATGTCTCCTGTGCCCCTCCAGTAGTAATGTCCCTACACTGCCCTCTGTAGTAATGTACCCCACAGTGTCTCTCCAGTAGTTATGTCCCCAATAGTGCCTCCTCGGTAATAAATCTCCAAGTGCTCTTCTTCCCCCAGTATTGGCCCCCACAGTGCCCCCCAGTAATGTCCCTCATAGTGTTCTTTTCCCCCCAGTAATGTCCCCCAAAGTGTTCCTCCAGTATTTATATCCCCCAGTTTCCTCCCCCTCCCTAAATAATGTACCTCACAGTGGTCTCCTTTCCACCAGTGGAGTCCCCCAAGTGGTCAATGAAAAAAAAAATTGAATACTCTTCTGTGTCTCGTTTCCTGGCTATTGCATTGCAAGCCATAACCTCCTCTGGGCAACAACCTAGAATGGTGGACACAAGAAGTGCTGACATCACCATGCTGAGTTGTGGGTATGGATGTACTGCCTCATAGGACTCATGCCTACTATGCCTTAAGCTTGAGGAACTAACTGCTTTCATGCCCTACTGCAGTATACAACTGTGTTGTGGTTAGATTTAGGAGGGGGGACTTGCTGCTGTACGTGGAATGCTACCCCCCCCCCCCAACTTTCTGGTGCCCTAGGCACACGACTAGGGGTACCTTATGCAAAATATGTCCCTGAAACCTATGAGTTTCTGTCCTATTCTAGAAATTTAGATTAAAAGCAACTTCAAAAAGTCATGTGCTATTGACATAAAGAAACATATGTAAATTAATTAGTTTTCCGCCAAAAAAAAAACTCATTCTCAGATTAGATCAGGGATTACATAGATCCTGGAATTTTGGCTATTTTTCTTTTTCAGCTTCTATAAAAATGGACAATGTCATTTTCATATTAACCCGAGTCCATATCAATGTTACTTTGCTATTTCATCACTTACATACTGTTTGATAAAATAAAAATAATTTGAACTAATTAATCTCCAGTGCAAATAATTAATTTTTCATGATGGTTTGCACACATTTTTCCCTAAAATATCACAGTAGAAATTCATGATAAAATTTAGAATGATAACTAATTCTCTTTATATTAGCCAATTATTTTAATGACATGAACATTATGAAATATATATAAGGATATATAAAATTAATGACAAGTACAATATTAATAAAGAAAATGTATAATACATTTTTTTTTTTGCTTCTTCCTTAGGCTTTTTCTCTGTCAACAATAACACAGTACTTATTTACAAGGGTTATTGCTACTTTACCTACTGCTATTATACATACCCTATGCAATAATAGTGGGCATCAATACTTTTTATAGCACTAAATTCACTATATTGAAATTGATATATGAACTGACATACAAAATTAGTTCATAACTCAAAAAGAAGGAAATATAATAAATACTTAAATTGAATTCACAATGTTTATGAAAACTCTAGTCAGTGTGGCAAAGCTTCAGACAATAAATGCATGGCACAATATGATGTAAGAGAAAAGGTGTCTTTTGGCAAATTCTGCTTTGTAAAAGTACCTTCACATGTTGCAGATTTTCTTGCCAAATTTTCTGCAACTGAAAATCAATTCCCTTCACTTGCAGAAAATCCATGTGATTGTCACCCCATTCAGAAGAATGGAACTGATTTCAGTTATAAAAAAAAATTGTTATCAAAAGTTATCAAAAAATTAGCAGCATGTAAAGGCACCTTAACCCAGTATTATGTAGGAGTAGTTTTTATTTCTTGAAGTTTCAATAACCTACAGTGTATAGAACACTGGGAAAATCTGCATTTGGGGCACAAAGGTAAAATAAATAATGGCCCTAGCATGGCAAAACAGATCATAATTTCACTTTATTTATTTTATTAATCATGTTCAAGACAGAAACAAAGATAAAAAAGAGAGTTAATGAGCAATATATTTTTATTCTAAGGGTGAACAAATTGATTCTATTCATGTTTATTTGCTGAGGCTTTTAGAAAAGAGCGGATGAGTCTTAGAAGACTAGAAGGTTTTATACACCAATTTTAGGTGAATTGAGCATATTTGATTAGTCCAGAATTTATTCAATTTTGGATTGAACTTTTCAAAAAGTTTGAGAAATTGGACTTAAATTTAAAGAAGTTTGCTAATCTCTAGTTAAAATCCATTTTTTTTTTAAAACTTGAATTTCAAATGGAATAGAATTGATTTGTTTATCTGTAGTATGTATATTTATACATGCGAATGCAAGTTTTATTAGTGATTTTTCATAATAAGATCTTCCCCTGGTAGTAATCTCAAACAGTTTAATCAGTATTTTTTCATAATGAGATTTTTTTTTATCTATTGCTTTGCTTACATCCCCGCATAATGCTTCTCTGGAAAAAGGACATACAAGCTAGTCTCATTTCCAAGAATAAAGGAAGGAATGCTGATACCAAGGACCAGGTTTATTCTGGGTAACTAACCTATAGCAGAGCTAAGAAAAGAACACTTTCTTGGCTACCTGAGAGGCCTTGGTTAGGATACTAGTTCTCTGTATGGAGGGTGCCAAACATACATGAAGAGCCAGTCAACACTCCTGTGGGTTTGTGGAAAAAATATGAAAATTAGCATAGCGAACTTCTGCTGGCATGTTTCTCAGAAACCCAGATGGGTATTTCCTGGTCCATAATACTCTGCACGTATGCTAAACATACTAGGTGCTCTCTATGGCAAGAAAGAGTACCATCCTAGACAATGCATATATTGCCCAGAAAACCAGAGTAGCATACTAGGCTACCTAAGAGAAAGAGATGTATTGTCTAAGGGGTACTCTTTTTTATTATGGAGAGCCTATACTACACTGAGTACGCATGCGCAGTAATGTAGGCCAGGTGATTCCTCTGGTATGTCGTATGTATAGTACCATAGGCCAGATGATGCCTCTTTGGGTTTTTGGGAAATATATTCAAATTAGCTTTCCTAAACTTATGTGATATCGGCAGATGATAGACATGATATGTGCATATATTTTACACAGAAATCCAGAGGAGAGTTGTCTAGCCTTCAGCTACCAACAGGTCTCCATAATAGAAATAGTACCAACCCAGAGGTTCCCCCTAACACCTCGCAACTAAATACACTGCGTGCAGAATTATTAAGCAAATTAGTATTTTGACCACATCATCCTCTTTATGCATGTTGTCTTACTCCAAGCTGTATAGGCTCGAAAGCCTACTACCAATTAAGCATATTAGGTGATGTGCATCTCTGTAATGAGAAGGGGTGTGGTCTAATGGCATCAACACCCTATATCAGGTGTGCATAATTATTAGGCAACTTCCTTTCCTTTGGCAAAATGGGTCAAAAGAAGGACTTGACAGGCTCAGAAAAGTCAAAAATAGTGAGATATCTTGCAGAGGGATGCAGCACTCTTAAAATTGCAAAGCTTCTGAAGCG
Source organism: Bufo bufo (assembly GCF_905171765.1). Classification (NCBI taxonomy): domain Eukaryota; kingdom Metazoa; phylum Chordata; class Amphibia; order Anura; family Bufonidae; genus Bufo; species Bufo bufo. Next base: position 746,699,509 of record NC_053390.1, on the reverse strand, counting down.
TGATCATCGAACAATCAAGCGTTTCATTCAAAATAGTCAACAGGGTCGCAAGAAGCATGTGGAAAAACCAAGGCGCAAAATAACTGCCCATGAACTGAGAAAAGTCAAGCGTGCAGCTGCCAAGATGCCACTTGCCACCAGTTTGGCCATATTTCAGAGCTGCAACATCACTGGAGTGCCCAAAAGCACAAGGTGTGCAATACTCAGAGACATGGCCAAGGTAAGAAAGGCTGACACACAAGCTGAAACGTCAAGACTGGGCCAAGAAATATCTCAAGACTGATTTTTCTAAGGTTTTATGGACTGATGAAATGAGAGTGAGTCTTGATGGGCCAGATGGATGGGCCCGTGGCTGGATTGGTAAAGGGCAGAGAGCTCCAGTCCGACTCAGACGCCAGCAAGGTGGAGGTGGAGTACTGGTTTGGGCTGGTATCATCAAAGATGAGCTTGTGGGGCCTTTTCGGGTTGAGGATGGAGTCAAGCTCAACTCCCAGTCCTACTGCCAGTTTCTGGAAGACACCTACCAAGCAGTGGTACAGGAAGAAGTTTGCATCCTTCAAGAAAAACATGATTTTCATGCAGGACAATGCTCCATCACACGCGTCCAAGTACTCCACAGCGTGGCTGGCAAGGAAGGGTATAAAAGAAGAAAATCTAATGACATGGCCTCCTTGTTCACCTGATCTGAACCCCATTGAGAACCTGTGGTCCATCATCAAATGTGAGATTTACAAGGAGGGAAAACAGTACACCTCTCTGAACAGTGTCTGGGAGGCTGTGGTTGCTGCTGCACGCAATGTTGATGGTGAACAGATCAAAACACTGACAGAATCCATGGATGGCAGGCTTTTGAGTGTCCTTGCAAAGAAAGGTGGCTATATTGGTCACTGATTTGTTTTTGTTGTGTTTTTGAATGTCAGAAATGTATATTTGTGAATGTTGAGATGTTATATTGGTTTCACTGGTAAAAATAAATAATTGAAATGGGTATATATTTGTTTTTTGTTAAGTTGCCTAATAATTATGCACAGTAATAGTCACCTGCACACACAGATATCCCCCTAAAATAGCTAAAACTAAAAACAAACTAAAAACTACTTCCAAAAATATTCAGCTTTGATATTAATGAGTTTTTTGGGTTCATTGAGAACATGGTTGTTGTTCAATAATAAAATTAATCCTCAAAAATACAACTTGCCTAATAATTCTGCACTCCCTGTATATTCTCATCTGCTTTTCTCTGATAAAGGGCTTTTTGTCTTGAAAGAATTACTTACAGATGTTTGGAAGGTATCTCTGCCAACCTGCTGTGTGAGAATGATGCAGCGCTTGAATTGTGCCCTCTTTATCGTTTACCAGCTTGTGATATAACAGAAAATAGGTATAATTATAGCTCATTCGAGGGGTGTAGCTAAACACTCATGGGCCCTGGTGCAAGAGTTTAGCTTGGACCCCCTTCCCTCAGTGCTTTGTGGTGAGGGCTGGGGAGGCACATAGTCTTCATGCTACCTGAGGCAAAAATTGCAACATATGCATTGCTATGTTATTGACAACCTTTAACTCTCAGAAGTGTGATCAGAACTTTGATGCTCTCTAATATACAAAACGGAACTCATCCCTCTAAAATAAGGTTAGTTTTACACTAGTGCTAAAATCATGCAGCAGGCTGTTCCTCTGTTGGAGTTGATCACATCTGGCATAGTCAGAACCTGCCAGGATCACCACAAAGCTCCATTGACTATAATCGGACCTGGAGGGGATACTACTTGTTTTCAGGATCTGTTTCCGAGATTTTGCTGGACAAATACTGCTGCAATCCTAGTCAATGGGCTCCAGCGTGAAAAGGTAGTATCCAGCTATGTCAGATACAATAAACTCCTGTAGGCTGTTCCTCTACCATTACAGCCTGCCGGATAAATGTAAAACTAGCCTAAGGAGTTGCAAAACCTGTTACCATGCAATGACCTCAGACAGGATACAGATAGCCAGCTTGTAGAATTATTAGATTCCTGGTACATTCACATGTTCTGCATCCAATGTTGTGCACTCAATGCCCTATTGGGGGATCTCTATCAAGACAGAAACTCTAAGCAAGGATGAGGTATCATTGCCACACAAGTTTTAAAGATATATTTTCCTGTGACTAAACATTTTGTAGCCCAGGACACAATGAAGAACACATAAATGTAGTCATGTTAAAAGGCAATTTCAAATATAAAAAAATCCAGAGGACAAAATGTAACGCTCGATCATTGGGTGAAATGATCTTTCATGCAGCACATTAAATCATTATTTCTGGGCAGCAGAATGTGCTTTGTGATGAGCGGCATAGACAATATTTGTTTTCTCGATATTTCGCAAATTTGTTGCATAATATTTGCAATAAATTTGTGAATTCTAGAATTCGTGATCTCCAGTCATTATTTTTGCGATTGCGCAAATCGGTGCTAATGATGCGCATATTTTTTGCACAATACGTGCAACTTCACATTTTATCAGGTCTGAGAAGTTATTACTGATTAGTACACTAAATATTGTTGTGACATCGCAGCACTTTTTCTATAGCATCTATGTATGGACAGCAGAGAAACAGTAATTCCTATCACACTACCTAACACCCTGCACTGGAACCTATCAGTCACACTATATCACTATCTAACCTACACTGACTATCTCCCACTAACTATCTGTATTATATATATATGAGCTAACTAACTATCTAATGTAATTGGATAAGGAATAGGATCCAGATGAAAGCACAGAGCACAACAATGTCACTGCTGTCTCTCTCAGAACTGCAAAAAAACAGCAGAAAATGGCTGCTGGGGAGGTTCTTATATAGTAAGGGGTAGGCAACTGTCCTATTGTTTGCTACAGATGTTGCTAAGCCCTGACAAAGATATTGCAGCCTTCTCATTGACCCACAAGCAAAAAGGGAGGTTACTGATGAAAAAATAAATAAAAATCTAGAATATTCGCGATTACAAATATATAGCACTATATTCTACATCTTCGCAAATTCTCGAAGTGAAAATATTTGCGATCAACACTAATTGTGCTATGTGAACAGCTACCTGCTGTCCAGAAACAATGAATCTGTATAGGGAAAATGGATGGCTACAGTAAATACAGCTCTTTCCTCCACTGATGAGCAGGTATTCATCGGGAAGAAAAAGTCCCTTCCCCATAATCACCTGCACCATCAACACTTCTAAACATTTCCTAACTTAGAGAATATAAATATTTCATACTGCTTATTGTTAGGTCAGCTGTCTATGTCCTCCACCACGCTGCTGTCCCCTGTGGGCATAATACCTGCTTCCCCCTGCTTCTGCCTTGTGCTGCAGCCTCTGTCTCTTTGGGGTATGGACATGCTCACCTCCGGACTCTTAATGGGCCAGTGCACACACTTTCAAATCCTTCCCCAGGCAATAGATGGAGCTTCCTGGGTATTTAAGACACCCTTTCTGCATGGACGAGGCCTGAGCTTTAGGTTCCGTGGTGGCTAGCAAAGGTCACCTGCATTTATCCTGTATTTGTTCTTGTCTGTGCTCCAGATTGTACCTGTCTTGCCTGTGTGTTCCAGCACTTCCAGTTTCACTTCTGTATTGTTTAAGTTAGGCTACTTTCACAATATAATTTCTATTTTCTGGTATTGAGATCCGTTATGGGGTCTCAATACCGGAAAGAAACACTTCCGTTTGGTCCCCATTCATTGTCAATGGAGACAAAACGTAACTGAACAGAACGGAATGCTCCAAAATGCCCTGGGGGGAGGCACACTGCACTTGGTGATCTGTCAAATATTAATGCCATTTTGATCAATTCATTAAAAATGAGTCCCAAAAGTTTTTGTTTTATGGAAACAATTTATTTATTTTTTAATTCACATCAATGTTGATTTATTTAAAATCCATTTGCTCATCACTATTATCAATACTTCTAAGGGAGAATCAGATATTTAAAACCACTGCATCTGTCAATATTAAATTAAAGGCATATGGAGGTATAGTAGGAGGATATATAGCATGTGCATGGGCAGTAAATGTGGTTTAACCAGAATTTAGAAATACTTATTTTTTTTGTATGAAAACAGGATAAACAAAAAAAAATTAAAAAAAATACACAGATATAAACATATAGCAATAAAATAAGGACATTTTCCAGTTTTATTAAATCAAGGACTACATAACTGTGAGAACTATTCCTGTTTTTATGTCTATTTTTCATCCTGAGACTATACAGAACAGATTATTTTTTGTGTGGTAAATGTCAATTTAGTACTGTTATTTATTTTTTGCAGCCCACTATGACTCACATAACTTTTAAAATACCTCATAACAATGGTTGGCCTTTAAAAACATGAGAGACTAAATGTTGCCACAGTAGGTTCTCCTAATAATGTGAAATCCACAAAATCTCTGAGAAATAACAGCTTTTCTACTATTGTGTTGCAGGATAAAAAGTAGGTGTACAAATTCTACATATTTAAGTTGCCTCGCAGAATCTCCTGAGGAATTCAACATCTAACCATGCTTTTCTGACTGGACTTAAGTAAATAAATGGAAAATTATATTTAATTAAATAAGAAATATGTTTTAAATGAATTGTGATTTAAAGTGTCTCAATAATTCGGTTAGCGATTAGCACTTTTGCCATGTATTACCAGTTGCCAGTTGTCTACAAGCAGTTGGTATGTGTTTCTCATGATTGTTCTCTAGTTTCTAGTCTCTAGTTAATTGACTTCCTTTGGAATTGGCCCAAGTGTGTGTGCTTGAGATTGGAGAAAGTGAGTGATGACAATATATATATGTGCAGCACTGTGTAATCGAAATAAATAATGTAGAAAAGTTTAATTCCATGTGACTAAGGCTATATATATATATATATATATATATATATAATTATTTTTTTTTATTACAGAGCTATATAACTGTACATATTCTAAAAAATGTGGACAGATCTAACCCGTAGAGGTGGACTGTAAACCTGCCTGGGGGAACTGAATGCTCATGTGATCTTCAGATCTTCCAAATGATGGAACACAGTGTGAATTCAGTATTGGGAATATCCCTCAAACATTGTGATACATTGATCTTAGACAACCTGGTGGTTCGATCTCCCTTTTGAATATCTAACATGTCTGAATTTCCAATGATAAGAACCAAATCAATGTCTGTAGCATTCTTTATCTGAACAGCATGAGAGGTTCAGACATGAGATCAGTGATATAAAAGTCTGAGAGTTATGTTAGCAGAGCTCAAATCAGATTGTGTTTTTCATCTTTCATTTAACAAATTGAAACAGCTTTCCATTTATTATACTGATATTGCACTATATTGTATTTATTATCACAACCCTGTAGCATATACACACACACATATATATATATATATATATATATATACACAGTTCTGTTCAAAATAATAGCAGTAAGACATCACTAACCTGATCAATCAGTGTTTTTGGTAGAAATGATATTTCTACATGGCAAATAATTTACTAGCAGGTGTAGTAATAGAAATCCAACAGACCCAACAGTCATGACTTGCATGCTGCAAATTCTGTGTAATTAAATCACTAATTGAAAGTGGCATGTTAAAAATAATAGCAGTGTGGAGTTCAATGAGTGAGGTCCTTCATTCTTTGAAAAACAGGTGGCAATTATTGCCCTTATTTAAGGAAGAAAGGCAGCAAATGTTGTACATGCTGGTTACAGTGCATTTCTCTCTGAATTTCTGAGGAAAATGGGTTGTTCCAGACATTATTCAGAAGAACAGCGTACCTTGATTAAAAAGTTGATTGGAGAGGGGAAAACATATAAAGAAGTGCAGGAAATGATAGGCTGCTCAGCTAAAATGATCGCAAATGCTTTAAAATAGCAACCAAAACCTAAAAGACGTGGAAGAAAGCGAAAAACTACCATTCAAATGGATAGAAGAATAGCCAAAATGGCAAGGACTCGGCCAACAATCAGCTCCAGGAAGATCAAAGAAGGTCTAAAGTTACCTGTGACTACTGTTACAATGAGAAGACGCCTATGTGAAGCCAAGCTATCTGCAAGAAGCCCCCGCAAAGTCCCACTGTTTAAAAAACAGACATGTGCTGAAGAGGTTACAATTTGCCAAAGAGCACATTGACCGGCCTAAAGAGACATTTTGTGGACTGATGAAAGTAAGATTGTTCTTTTTTGGTCTAGTGGCCGGAGACAGTTTGTCAGACGACCCCAAAACACTGAATTCAAGTCACAGTACACTGTGAAGACAGTGAAGCATGGTGGCGCAATCATCATGATATGGGGATTAGTGTTGAGTGAGCACCATAGTGCTCGTGTGCTCAGGCCGAACACATCGGTATGCTCATGTGTTCTACTGAGCACAATGGAAATCAATGGACGAACCCTAGGCACCCCCTGCTCAGAAGAGAAGGGGGTGTCTAGTTCATAAAAAAAGGTTAGAAATTGATGGAAACCCCATCAAAATGGTTTGAAAACAGCATTAAGAGGATAGCTGGATGCGTCTTAGACTCCTATTATGTACGACATACAATAGACAACCACACAAAGGCTATATGCCAAAAGCCACATATGTGCAAGCCATCAATCTATCCATAAGACAGAAAACAGCCTGCATACCTTACAATGGCACCCTTGTGCACTATGAGATATTCCAAGATTCACTACTATCAGTGGCGTACATAGAGAATTAAGGACCCCATAGCAAAGATCAAACCAGGCCCCCACACGGGACAAAAGGGTTTCTGCCTAAACCCTTTTCAATGACCTTTGGGCCATTTTTCCACTGCTTCATTTGCTAAAGGGTAGAGTCCTGACCAAGTTTTCATCCCTAGTAGAAGAAGAGATAATCCCAACTAATTCTGGGCCCCCTTTTGCCCTTTGCCCCATAGCATTCGCATGGTCTGCCGCTATGGTAGTTATGCCCCTGCTAGCAGTTTCCTTTGCAATAGCCAACCAATGTCATCCCAGATGTGCTCAATGGGAAACAAGTCCAGAAACGCTGCAGGCCATCGTAACACATTTAGGCTATATAGGCTACTCACAGTAGTAAGAAATATACTTTATTAGTTCATCATAAATAATGTTAATAAGTCAGACGAAGCGGCATGCATATAAAATAGAATAGAACCACAATTGACGTCCAAAGTAATTCTAGATTAATTGTGCACTGTGTATTTATAATTTCTTTTTTGGTGTGGTGGATTTATTCTGATTAGAGATGAGCGAATCGAATCAGACGAAGTTGAATTCGATCCGAATTTCAGGAAAAATTCGATTAGCAACTAATGCGAATTTCCTCGCTCTTTGTGGTAACGAATCGCAATTTTTTCTACAATGGCGGCTACATATGTGAGGACATAGGGCAAGGAACTCTGGGAAGGCGGGCTGCCCCATAATGTCATGCATGCAGCCGATCAGCAGCCAGCCAGCCCTGTGATGTCACAGCCCTATAAATACGGCAGCCATTTTAGATTCTGCCATTTTGAAGCATTCTGAGTGCAGGGACAGACATCAGAAGGCGATAGGGACAGCAATTGGAAAAAAAACCTCATTGTGAAAAAAGAAACTGAAAAAACGATTTATAAGTGCAGGGAAAGGATAGGGAGGAATTATTTCACAGCATCTTAGGCCTCTTTCACACGGGCGTTGCGGAAAAATGTGCGGGTGCGTTCTGGGAACACCCGCGATTTTTCCGCGCGAGTGCAAAACATTGTAATGCGTTTTGCACTCGCGTGAAAGAAATATCACGCATGTTAGGTACCCAAACCCGAACTTCTTCCCAGAAGTTCGGGCTTGGGTTAGGTGTTGTGTAGATGTTATTATTTTCCCTTAGAACATGGTTATAAGGAAAAATAATAGCATTCTGAATACAGAATGCTTAGTAGTTGATCAATTGAGGATTAAAAAAATAAATAAAAATTAACTCACCTTCTCCTCTTGTTCGCGTAGTTCCCGGTCTCTTCTTTACTTCTTTAATGATGAGCTGTGGGCTAAAGGACCTTTGGTGACGTCAGATCACATGCTCCAATCACATGGTCCATCACCGTGGAGAAGGTGAGTTAATTTTTATATTTTTTTTTAACCCTCAATTGATCACCTACTAAGCATTCTGTATTCAGAATGCTATTATTTTCCCTTATAACCATGTTATAAGGGAAAATAATACAGTGAATAGACTGTCACCTAGCAACCATGCGTGAAAATCGCACCGCATCCGCACTTGCTTGCGGATGCTTGCGATTTTCATGCAACCCTATTCACTACTATGGGGCCTGCGTTGCGCGAAAAACACAGAATATAGAGCATGCTGCCATTTTCACGCAACGCACAAGTGATGCGTGAAAATCACCGCTCATGTGAACAGCCCCATAGAAATGAATGGGTCGGTATTCAGTGCGGGTGCAATGCGTTCACCTCACGCATCGCATCCGTGCGGAATACTCGCCCGTGTGAAAGGGGCCTTAGTGCAGGGAGAGACGTCAGAAAGCACTAGGAACAGTGCCAGGAAAGCGATTTACAAGTGCAGGGAAACGATAGGGAGGAATCATTTCACAGCATCTTAGTGCAGGGGGAGACTTCAGAAGTAGTGATGAGCGAGCATGCTCGGGCGAATACCTGTTCGGTTCGAGCATCGCTATGCTCGGCACATGGCGGTACTCAGCCGAGTACCACATGTGCTCGAGCGCCATGCTCAAGTCTCCTCCCAGCACGTTTCGCTGCTGCTAAGCAGCCAATAAACGTGCAGGTAAGTACTGCCAGGCCCATCATTGTAATGCCAGTAGCCATGTTGGCTACTGGCATTACAGTGATTGGCTGGCCGACACGCGTCAGCACGCGGCTTCGGCTCATTGCGAGTCAGGGAGAGCTGCGCTTAGGAAGGGACAGATAGTGTCGGGAGATTGTGATCGCAATATATTCCAGAGAATAACGTTTCAAAGACCCAAAAGTCATTTTTAAGGAATATTGTGTGGCAGCAATTAAATTGTGCAAAGTAGTACTCGATTTTTTTTTTAATGCTTTGCGAAATAGCGACTCTTTTGCTACATAGAAGGTGTCTGCAGTGACTTGTGACATCTGTGCAGCAATACTTTCTGTAAGTCAGGGGCAGAAATAGGAAGAATATTAGTGAAAACAATCATTTTTTTCCCATAATCTATCCACATTTTTGCTGTCAACGGTGTAATCCGTGAATTGTCTGATCTGTGATTCAATACCTTGTGTGGTTGTCAGGCCCATATATAGGGAAAAATTTAAAAAACAGAAAACAATTTTTCTCCCATAATCTGTCCACATTTTTGCTGTCAACGGTGTAATCCGTGAATTGTGTGATCTGTGCTTTAACACCTTGTGTGGTTGTCATGCCCAGATATGGAGAAAAAATTATAATACAGAAAACACTATTTTTCTCCCATAATCTATCCACATTTTTGCTGTCAACTGTGCAATCTGTGAATTGTGTGTTCTGTGCTATATATGGGCCTGACAACCACACAAGGTATTGAATCACAGATCAGACAATTCACAGATTACACCATTGACAGCAAAAATGTGAATAGATTATTGTGTGGTTGTCAGGCCCAGATATAAGGAAAAAATTATAATACAGAAAACTATTTTTTTTTTCCCCATAATCTATTCACATTTTTGCTGTTAACGGTGTAATCCGTAAATTGTGTGATCTGCGCTTCGATACCTTGTGTGGTTGTCAGAACCAGATATAGTGAAAAATATAAATAAAAACTACATCAGAAAACAGTGTCTGTACTGCAGATTCCAATAATCTGGGTCTAAAATAGTGTCCATATTCTGTGGCGTTCTGTGACATATACTGTCCTGCATCCGAAAACTGTGTCTTTAGCGTACAGTAAAAAAAATTGCACCACATCTAGTGCCAAAACCATTAATATGAAGAAGGCGAGCACTAAAGGACGGGGAAGTGGGCGTGATGCTGTTGGTGGAAGCAGAGGCTGTGGTCCTGGGAGCAATGAAACTGTGCCTGCTGCCAGTGCACCAGAAAAAAAAATCCACCATGCCCAGCTTCATGTACAACTTAGCTGGGCGGCGCAGGACAACACTGTCCAAGTCGGACCAGTGTGAACAGTTGGTCGGTTAAGCACCACCTTCTCTTCCACCAAGTCCAGCCTCTGTAGCCAAGAGTCTGGTCAACCAAATCCTCACTCTGATCATCCTTCCTCCCACCATGGAGAGGCTTGCCGAACGAGTGATCCCACACTCGGATATTCCAAGGAGCTCTTTCCAGCGCCACTATTACATTTGGCCCTCGCACCCAGCACGCTTGAAGAGGGACCTGAGATATTGTGCCCTGATTCCCAACCTCTTGAGCCTTCACAGTCTCAAGAAGATGACGGTGATGAACGGAAATCATTTGTTCACGAGTAGGATGATGATGAGACACAGTTGTCAATCACTGAGGTTGTGGTTAGGTCAAGTCAGGAGAATGAGCAGAGTGAGGAAATGGAAGAGGAGGTGGTCGACGATGAGGTCACTGGCCCAACATGGGATGGTGAAAAGCAGAGCGAGGACAGCAGTACAGAGGGGGAGGAATCCGCAGCACCACAACAGGCTGGAAAAGGCAGTGGGGTTGCAAAAGGGAGAAGTTGGCTCACACTTTTTGAGGAAAGTGCAGACGACAAAAGAGTGGTAGGTTGCAACCTGTGGCATTGCAAAATGAGCTAGGGCCTGAACACAAGCAACCTCACCACCACCAGCATAATCCGCCACATGGCATCCAAGCACCCTAACAAGTGGGCCGAACGCCTGGGTCCACAATCTGGGTCTGCGGGTCACACCACTGCCTCCTCTGCCCCTGTGTTACGCACTGCTGGCCAATCCCCTGTCGAAGGCGCAGGCCCGGATGCCCCTCGCCCTGCACCTGGATCTTCACATGAACCATCAGCAACAACATCCACTTCCCTGTCACAGCGCAGCATCCAAATGTCCATAACACAGTAATTTGAACGCAAGCACAAATACCTACCCACCCACAGGCCATAGCATTAAATGCGCAACTTTTGAAATTACTGGCTCTTGAAATGTTGCCATTTAGTCTTCCACAGCCTGATGTTGGCAGCCGTCCCTTAGTACGCAGTCCTAAGGCGCCATTTTTTTTCAAGGTGTGCTGTGCCTGCCTCACACCAGCATATATCCCAGAATATCATCAAAGTCCTGACCAATGCAGTTACTGGGAAGGTCCACTTAACCATGGACACATGGACAAGTCCTGGTGGCCAGGGATGTTACATTTCCCTGACCGCACACTGGGTGAATGTTGTGGAGGATGCGAGTGAGTCATATCCTGGGATGGCACAGGTGCTACCCACGCATAGGATTGCGGGCCCAACGTCTATCAGGGTCTCCGCCAGCAGCTATGTTTCTGGCTCCAACCCCCACTTCTCCTCCTCCGCCGCCTCCTCCTCCACTTCCACCTCCAGCAGCAGTCAGCCATCAATAGCTAGCTGGAAGCAGTGTAGCACTGCTGTGGGTATGCGTCAAAAGGCCGTGCTGAAGTTGATCTGCTTAGGGGACATACAGCACATCGCTGCAGAGCTGTGGCAGGGTATAAGGGACCAGACCGAGCAGTGGCTCTCGCCACTCAACCTACAACCAGGCATGGTTGTGTCTGACAATAGTCGTAACTTGGTGGTGGCTTTGGAGCTCGGCACACATCCAATGCTTTGCCCACATCTTAAACTTAGTGGATCAGCAGTTTATCAAAACCTACCCCAATTTTCCAGAGCTACTAGTGAAGGTGCATGTGTGTGCCCATTTCCACAAGTCGTCCACAGATTCAGCCGCTTTGTCAACGCTGCAGCAGCACTTGCGGCTTCCAGCTCACCAACTGTTGTGCGTCATGAGCATGCGCCGGAACTCTACGTTCCACATGTTGGCCAGGCTTTGTGAGCAGCAGAGGGCAGTTGTGGAATACCAGCTGCAACATGGTCGTCGCCTTTCGAGTCAACTGCCACTATTCACAAGCGAAGAGTGGGCATTGATGTCAGACCTCTGTGAGGTTTTAAAAAACTTTGATGAATCCACACAGATGGTTAGTGGCGATAACGCTATTTTCAGCGTAACCATCCCACTGCTGTGTCTACTCAAATTATCGCTGCTCACAATTAAGGACGATGCTCTGAATGTGGCAGATGAGGAAATGGAGGAGGACATTATACAGGGTGATAGCCAGCCCACCCTCAGTTTGTCTTCTCAGCGCGAATTGGACCATGAAGAGGAGGAGAAGGAGGAGCTGGAGACAGTTGCCTCTGCTACACAGGGTATTACCCATGGAACTTTAATTCCATCTGTTCAGCGTGGATGTGCAGAAGAGGAGGAGGAGGATGAGGAGATGGAGAGACATCCTGATGTTGACATCGACGTCTTGCCTCTTGGTACTCTGGCACACATGGCTGACTTTATGTTAGGCTGCCTTTCCAGCGACACTCGCGTTATATGCATTTTAGATAACACAGATTACTGGGTGTTCACCCTTCTCGACCCCCGCTACAAAGAGAACTTCTCATCTCTAATTCCTGTGGTGGAGAGGACGAGTAAACGGTGCAATACCAGAAGGTACTTGTTGAGAGATTGCTCCAAAATTTTCCATCTGCTGGCGGCAGAGTCCGTACTTCCTTAGGCAACCGAGGAAGGGAGACAAAGGGAACACACAGCAGTTCCAACAAAGGCAGGGCAACACTCTCCAAGGTGTGGGACACTTTCATGACACCCCGACAGCAACCTCACCCTGAAGCATGGCCTAGTGGTACAATGAGGGAAAAGTTTTGGAAGGAATACATAGCAGACCGTGTCAGCGTCCTAAATGATCCCTCAGTGCCTTACAACTACTGGATGTCCAAGCTGGACACGTGGCACGAACTTGCGCTCTACACCTTGGAGCTGCTGGCCTGCTCTGCCACCAGCGTTTTGTCTGAGCGTGTATTTAGTGCTGCTGGTGGCATTATAACAGATAAGCGTATCCGCTTGTCCACTGGCAATGCTGACAGGTTGACTCAGATAAAAATGAACAAGGCCTGCATTGCCCCTGACTTCTCAACTCCACCAGAGGAGAGCTGAGCTGATGATGAACATAAAGGCAATTTCAATCTATCATTTATAATGTACTCAATCTACTGTAGTGTATTCCCATGCACCTTTTCCACCACAAAAAAAGAGTATTTGGTTGAATCTTGTTTTCTCTTCATATTATATGTACCCTTAAAATAGTCCCAACAAAACTGCCACCTTATCCCGTAGTTTACAAAATGGGGTCACTTTTAGGGAGTTTCTACTGTAGGGGTGCATCAGGGGGGTTTCAAATAGGACATGGTATAAATAAACCAGTCCATCAAAATCTGCCTTCCAAAAACCACACGGCGCTGCTTTCCCTCTACGCCCTGCCATGTGGCCATACAGTAGTGTACAACCACATATGGGGTGTTTCTGTAAACCGCTGAGTCAGGGCAATAAATATAGAGTTTTGTTTGGCTGTTAACCCTTGCTTTGTTAGTGGAAAAAATGGAAAATCTGCCAAAAAAGAGAAATTATGAAATTTGATCTCCATTTGCCAATAACTCTTGTGGAGCACCTAAAGGATTAACATAGTTTGTAAGATCAGTTTTGAATACCTCGAGGGGTGTAGTTTCCAAAATGGGGTCACTTTTAGGGAGTTTCTACTGTACGGGTGCATCAGGGGGGCTTCAAATGGGACATGGTGTAAATAAACCAGTCCATCAAAATCTGCCTTCCAAAAACCACACGGCGCTCCTTTTCCTCTACACCCTGCCGTGTGGCCGTACAGTAGTGTACGACCACATATGGGGTGTTTCTGTAAGCCACAGAGTCAGGGCAATAATTATAGAGTTTTGTTTGGCTGTTAACCCTCGATTTGTTAGTGGAAAAAATGGATTAAAATAGAAAATTTGGCAAAAAATTTAAATTCTGAAATTTCATCTTCATTTGCCAATAACTCTTGTGAGGCACCTAAAGGGTTAATGATGTTTGTAAAATCAGTTTTGAATACCTTGATGAGTGTAGTTTCCAGAATTGGGTAATTTTTGGGTGGTTTCTTTTATGTAAGCCTCACAAAGTGACTTCAGTACTGAACTGGTCCCTAAAAATTTGGTTTTTGAAAATTTCTGAAAATTTTCAAGATTTGCTTCTAAACTTCTAAGCCTTGAAACGTCCCCAAAAACTAAAATGGCATTCCCAAAATGATCCAACCATGAAGTAGACATATGGGGAATGTAAAGTGATAACTATTTTTGGAGGTATTACTATGTATTATAGAAGTAGAGAAATTGATACTTGGAAATTAGCAAATTTTTCCCAATTTTTTTTAAATATTGTATTTTTTTATAAAAATGATTTTTTTAAAACTTTATTTTATCAGTGTCATGAAGTACAATATGTGACGAAAAAACAATCTCAGAATGGCCTGGATAAGTAAAAGCGTTTTAAAGTTATCACCACATAAAGTGACACTAGTCAGATTTGCAAAAAATGGCCTGGTCCTTAAGGTGAAATATGGCCGTGTCCTTAAGGAGTTAAACCAATGACTTACAACTAACATCGACCATAATCTGAACCTTTCCGTCCCCAAGACTCCTCTTGAGCTGCACCAGTTCTCTGGAAGCAAATTTGGTTAAGTTATAACATCCATTCTTCTTGTTTTAATTGATTACTTGTTTGTTGCTATGTTATTTATGACTCTGTCTGTACTTGACCCCCCTGATTGTAAAGTGCTGTGCAATACTGTATGTTGGCACTACATAAAAAAAGATCATTATTATCTTTATTATTAGTAGTACTGAAATTTAAAATGTTAAGAAGTGTATATTTATTCCTACAGAGCCTTGTGAATTGACTAATTGCATTTTGGTGGAACATTTGTCTTGGATAATTTCACAGACATGAAATTCTACTTTACCTTGTTTTAAAGTCTCACAAACTTTTCACACAACATTTGATATGTCATGGCGATGTATCAAAAGTTGTGATCAGGTGGTGGTCTGATTGCTAATACCCTCACTGTTCAATAGAATGAGGGAAGGGAAGCGAGCTCTTATCACACTCTCTCTTCTGGTTTGTGAGTATGGAATCAAGAGGGGCCCATAGATTTACTGTATATGGTGGCTGTCATTTGCAGTGAGGATAAAGAGTCCAATATGCTTCCACTTTTCCCTAGTAAAGAATAGTGGGGGTCTCAGCACTGAAACCCTCCCTGATTACAACTTTTGATATGTATTTGTAACATATAAAAAGTTAATGATGCTTTAAGACTAGAGAAGAGCAAAAGGGTGTTAACAGGATTCAATATCAGTATAATCAGAAGACTAATTACACGTTTTGGCATATATGAGATTCATTCAATTGTGAAACCAAAAAGGCAACCATGAGTATAGCTCATCTTCCTTTTACCCACCAGTAGCAGTCTTACAGTGCAGGACAAGGTCATGGGACCATCATTCACCCCATAGGTAGTGGAACTCATAAGTAGGATGGGAAACCCCTAAGGCTTATTTCATATTTGTGTTAGACTACTCCAGCAGGCTGTTCACTGCATATTTGCTGGGTGTGGCCGGATCTCTGCTGGTCCCGATTATAGTTAATGGAGCCAGAGGGAATTTTGGCAGCACCTGGCAGTGACATTTGCATTCAGCAGATCCAGACGCCTGTTCCAACAAGCCTTAGGGTTCCTTCACACCCTCTTATTTGTCTCTATTTTAAAACATATGAATATGCCATATATATCAAGTATTTTTTTATTTTGTAAAATATTGTACAATTTTTTTTAAGTTTATATTTTTATTTTTTATATTCATGCCACAGATAAAGCCATATCTTTCGCATGCTGAGTTTTTATTAAACCCCTACTGAATGCAAATGCATAATGCCAAAATTAGTATGACTGTTACTATGTATAACTCAATATGCAGCTGATTTGTTTAAAAATGTCGCCAACTGTCATATTAATTTTAAATACGAGTTGGAAAAATCAAACCACATGCTGCAGAACAAAAACAACCACTTTAAGGTTTATGTCTAATGGCACTAGTTGTTAACAAGGCTGGAACTGGATTTCAACAATAGCGTTTGCTAGGTACTAATGGTATCCCTTGTTATTCAAATGTACAGTAGGGCCAAACTGTATAACACTAAGACTGTTTTAAGAATAATATTATCAATCATATATCAACACTGGCAGGTAACAAATATACATAAGTATAAATTCACTCTTACTTGACATGACCCAAAAGATGATGGAAAATGGATGATGGCACCAATGGATGAAGCAGATGTTAAGTAGTGAAGTAAACAGATGATGATAACCATAAATAGAAATGTGACAATAATTGACCCTCTTTCCTTGAATCTTTCCCTAAATCTATCCCTGAATACTGACCCTCAAACCAAACATAACTTGCTCTCACTGTCACTGAAGAGATCCTTATTATATAGACCCATCTGAAATACTGACCCTAACACAAACAGCAGGAGGGGGCCTAGCATAAAGAGAAGAAAACCAAACCACACTGAACTGGAAACAAGCAAGACAATTTCAACAGCAAAGACAAACAATGTGTATAATTGAAAGAACTACACAGACAAGGAGCCACCAAGCAAGGAAGTAGAGAACATAGTTAAACGATACAAGGATTTGCTGGATGAACACACACAATGCGTATCCTATCCCTGGCAAGATCAGAGTACAGAGCAAAAAATGAAGGCTATCCAATCAGGAGCTTCCTCATAAAAGAGTTTGCCTGCACTAGTGATTATGTAGCCCTGGATCAAGGTTACTTTGGACTCTGAACATTTGTGGACATTTGCCTTATTGCTATTACGCATAGCCATAAACACTACATTGTTTCACTTAGGGTTAACTTGGACTGTGATTTACACTGTTGTGTGCACTTGTACTGTTTCATATTGTTGAACTGCATTTTATATGTTTATTGTAAAATATCCTGTTCATTTACATTGTTATTGTACTATAGCCGGAAAGGATTCATTCACAGTCAGTTAATACCGAGAGACTTTGGGACTTTCTAAATATAAAAAACAGACACACTGACCTTTTAACTGTCTGGTTCAGCTTTGCTGTTTATGTCTAAAGACTTGCTTATATCTGGAAAAGCTGCTTAGTCATTCCCAAAGACTTGAAACTCTATAGAAGTCTATGACAGACTATGACATGTCTATCACACTTTTCAGAGCGTCAGAGCAACTTTTTCAAGCCAAAAAAAACCCATATAGAATGGAATAAGATATGCAGCACATGATTCAGAAGAGAAATTAAATTGCAATTATAATTATAATGAATAATTAAATTATATGGTAATAAACAGAAATGTATTTTACATAACCAAAAGCATAATAAATAGACTGAATAAAAAACCTCTAAATGACAATTCCTATTATATTGTTGTTATTATCAATTATTATTATTATTATCAATGTATCATTGGTTTTTCGATGTATTGTGTGTATGTATAAAGCTATAAGAGATGGCAATGTATTGTATTGTGGTTTGTTGCAACACCGTTTCTGAAATGACATTAAAATAAAATTACAACCATGACAGTTGTACTTTTCTCTATATGAATTGTATGGCTTAGTGTAGTGATTGATTAAATAGGCTAATTAATTAATTAATTAATAGATGAATTGATAGATAACCTAGTCTATGTATACATGTCTGATTTATTGACACATGTAGGAGGACGAAAAAAATGGAATAGATGTAGGGGGTGATGAAGTTCAGGGACGGAGGGGAGACACAAAAAAACTATTAGTAAGGGCTTGTTCACACAAATGTATGTGTTCCATTTCCGTATTGCGGACTGCATATGCGGATCCGCAATACACGGACACCGTTCCGTGAGAATTCTGCATTACGGATGCGGACCCATTCACTTCAATGGGTCCGCAAATCCAGGGATGCGGAACAGTGCAGAACGGAAGCACTACGCAGTCTAATTTTGCAGAACGGAAGGATGCAGACCCATTAAAGTTGAATGGGTCTGGATCCATCCCGGAGCCTGCACGAACGTTCTCCGTGCATTGGGGTCCGCAAATTGCGGTGTCCAATGCACGGAATGGAACACATACGTTCGTGTGAACAAACCCTAATAGTAATAATAGTAGTAGTAAAACAAAACTGATAACTGCAAGTGTGGTCTTAGTGCTGGAAAGGGAGGAGGATCAGCCACATGGATTGGGGTAAAGTGCTATATGAGATAAGGAGAAGCATTCTGGTCTGAAGTAGAGATGAGCAAAACTCTTAAAAATTTGATTCGGTCAGTTCACCGAAATCTCTGAAAAGATTTTTATTCGAACTGAATTAATTTGGGGCGAATCACGTTAAAAAACAGCTATTTACTGGCTGCAGAGAGCCTGTATAGTGGTGAAGAACACTGTGCCTTGCAGCATCACGCATAGTGAGTATGCTGTGTTAGTGAAACCATACTGTGAGTCAGTATGACACTCAGATGACAGGTATAGCTCTTAGAATCACTGCACACTTCACTTATTTGGACAGTTACGGGGCCAAAACCGATCAAATAACTCATGTGTGAACTCAGCCTTACAGGTTGAGGTTAGCGTCAGGTATAAAGAACTGTGCAGAGGCCCAAGATCCTACTATAGCATGAAAGAGCACTCATCTACACCGTTGTTCAGCTGATTTCACATAGATGTCTACAGAACCGCTTATACAAGTAGAGCCCCCGACAGAGTGGAGAGGGTGTCAGCAGTAAGTTTGTGTTGGCGTCACAGATTATTTTTGCCCTTCGTCTGATCCGTCTGAACAATAACCCCAATAAAATGGATCCTGTCTGTTGAGCATCCGCCTTCACTCGGTATAATCCACCAATATTGCTAATGCCAAAAAGAAGCACAAAAAAAAACCTGAAGTGGATCCAAAACAGAGATGACACGTGAATGCAATATTTGCATGTCTTCTGTGTTTTGTACCCACTCCTGCTTTTGGCTACCAAATCATAAGCCAATTCTGATGGGACCATACAGGCCTTACAGCTGCTACACGGACAGGATCCGTTGAGTGTCTCATTTTACTTCCTTCTGACAGATCAAAAGAAGGGTCAAATAAATGATAATTAAAGATTAGCGTACTTCTGAAAAATTCAATTTTTAAAAAAAAATTTGGTTCGATACGAATTTATTTGCGGCAAATTCTGTTAAAAAAACGGCTATTTCCTGGCTGCAGAGAGTCTTTATAGTGGTGTAAAACACTGTGCCTTGCAGAAATACGCATAGGGAGTCTGCTTTGGTAGTGAAACATAAATGTGAGTCAGTATGACATGCAGATGACAGGCGTTGATCTTAGAATCACTACACACTTCACTTATTTGGGCTGTTACTGGGCCAAAACTGACCAAATAAGTCAAGTGTGAACTCAGCCTTACAGGTCAATGTTAGCGTCAAGAAGAAGCGCACTCCTTTTGCACCGTCGGTAGCTGATTCCACATAGATGTCTACAGAACCTGTTCTATTAAACGAGTATACAAGTAGAGCCCCCTCGACAGAGTGGAGAGGGTGTCAGCATTGAGTTTGTGTTGAAGTCACTGATTATTTTGCCCTTCCTCTGATTCGTCAGAACTAGGGTTGAACTGTAAAGTTCGGGTTCGTACCGAACTTTAGGACTTTTAGACCCTGGACCCTAACCCAAACATTTCAGTAAAAGTTTGGGTTCGGGTTCGGTGTTCTGCGCTTTCTTGGCGCTTTTTGAAAGGCTGTAGATGGCAGGGCTACTATTGGCATGGCTGTGATTGGCCAGAGCAGCATGTGACCCAGGCTCTATATAAGCTTGATTCACATAGCGCTGCACGTCACTCTGCTCTTACAAGTGTAGGGAGAGGATGCTGCTGGACTTGTGATTTCAGGGAGAGAATAGGAGAGAATCTAACTCAGCGATCTACATAGAAACAGTTGTGTGGGTGCAGAGCACAATCGTTTTACCCTGCCCTGAGCCAATTGACCAAAAAAAAAATACTTTTATAATGCTGTTAGTTAGGTGGGCGGCGGCGGCCATTTTATGCAAGCTCAGTGCACGAGCACTGCATCTGAGCTTTTGGGAGATTGCAAATCACCATTATTTTCCTGATCTGCAAGTGTTAAATTCAAGTTTAATATATACAGCTTTCATATTCTGTTACCAAAAAAAAACACTTTTTTTGGCAATCTACAACATCTGCATTAGTCAGTGTGCAATTTAAGCTAGAAATACACCCATCATTTTCTGTGGTTTTAAAAAAACACTTTTTTGACAAAAAACACTATTTTCAGGCCTTGCAGCATCAGCAGCTGTGACATTATAGGCTTATATACTGCTGTCAAATTCAGTTGTTAAACAAACACTCGTTTGGGCAAAAAAAATTGTTGGCAGCCTTTGATGCAGATGTCATTGTGAGATACACCCTTAATACATTTGGGTTAGAATATTGAATATTGAAGTCAGGCCTACACTGGTTCAGGCCATGTGAGATACACCCTCTACATACAGGGGTTTGATTCAGGCATTTGAAATACAGCCATTTGAAATACAGCCATTTTGGGCAAATACAGGGAGTGCAGAATTATTAGGCAAGTTGTATTTTTGAGGATTAATTTTATTATTGAACAACAACCATGTTCTCAATGAAACCAAAAAACTCATTAATATCAAAGCTGAATATTTTTGGAAGTAGTTTTTAGTTTGTTTTTAGTTTTAGCTATTTTAGGGGATATCTGTGTGTGCAGGTGACTATTACTGTGCATAATTATTAGGAAACTTAACAAAAAACAAATATATACCCATTTCAATTATTTATTTTTACCAGTGAAACCAATATAACATCTCAAAATTCACACTGCTATACTTAGTAGACCGGTAAAATAAAATAAAAAAAATTGTCAGTTACATTTTCTGGTGAAATTAACAAATTTTTGGGTGTATATTACCACTGCTATACCTAGTAGACAGGTTAAACAAAAAAAAAAATGTCATTAACATTTTTGGGTGAAATTCACCAATTTTTGGGTGTATAGTACCACTGCTATACGTAGTAGACCGGTAAAAAAAAAAAAAATAATAGTCATCAACATTTTCAGGTGAAATTCTATACCTAGTAGACCGGTAAAATAAAATAAAAAAATTGTCAGTTACATTTTCTGGTGAAATTAACTAATTTGGGTGTATGTTACCACTGCTATACCTAGTAGACAGGTTAAACAAAAAATATATATACAGTACAGACCAAAAGTTTGGACACACCTTATCATTCAAAGAGTTTTCTTTATTTTCATGACTATGAAGGCATCAAAACTATGAATTAACACATGTGGAATTATATACATAACAAACAAGTGTGAAACAACTGAAAATATGTCATATTCTAGGTTCTTCAAAGTAGGCACCTTTTGCTTTGATTATTGCTTTGCACACTCTTAGTATTCTCTTGATAAGCTTCAAGAGGTAGTCCCCTGAAATGGTCTTCCAACAGTCTTGAAGGAGTTCCCAGAGATGCTTAGCACTTGTTGGCCCTTTTGCCTTCACTCTGTGGTCCAGCTCACCCCAAACCATCTCGATTGGGTTCAGGTCCGGTGACTGTGGAGGCCAGGTCATCTGGCGCAGCACCCCATCACTCTCCTTTATGGTCAAATAGCCCTTACTTTCAAAGTTTTCCCAATTTTTCGGCTGACTGACTGACCTTCATTTCTTAAAGTAATGATGGCCACTCGTTTTTCTTTACTTAGCTGATTTTTTCTTGCCATAATACAAATTCTAACAGTCTATTCAGTAGGACTATCAGCTGTGTATCCACCTGACTTCTCCTCAACGCAACTGATGGTCCCAACCTTATTTATAAGGCAAGAAATCCCACTTATTAAACCTGACAGGGCACACCTGTGAAGTGAAAACCATTTCAGGGGACTACCTCTTGAAGCTCATCAAGAGAATGCCAAGAGTGTGCAAAGCAGTAATCAAAGCAAAAGGTGGCTACTTTGAAGAACCTAGAATATGACATATTTTCAGTTGTTTCACACTTGTTTGTTATGTATTTAATTCCACATGTGTTAATTCATAGTTTTGATGCCTTCATAGTCATGAAAATAAAGACAACTCTTTGAATGAGAAGGTGTGTCCAAACTTTTGGTCTGTACTGTATGTCATTTACATTTTCGGGTGAAATTAAGCAATTTTTGGGTGTATAGTACCAATGCTATACCTAGTAGGCCGGTTAAAAAAAAAATAAAAAATTGTCATTAAAATTTTCGGGAGAAATTCACCAATTTTTAGGTGTATAGTACCACTGCTATACCTAGTAGGCCGGTTAAAAAAAATAAAAAATTGTTATTAACATTTTCGGGTGAAATTCACCAATTTTTGGGTGTATAGTACCACTGCTATACCTAGTAGACCGGTAAAATAAAATAAAAAATGTAACAAATTTAACCAATTTTTGGGTGTTTACCACCACTGCTATACCTAGTAGACAGGTTAAACAAAAAACAAAAAAAATAATTTACATTTTCGGGTGAAATTCACCAATTTTTGGGTGTAATATACCCTTCCTCTACCTAGTTGACAGCTTAATAAATTTCAATAATTTTTCTGTTACATTCTTGGGTTGACATTATCCAATTTTAGATGTGAATAAACACCTGCTATGCATAGGTGACAGGGAATAAAATGTAATATATTATTCAGTAATTAATGCACGCCACATCCTTTCATTCAATGCTTAAACTTTGAAAAGTTTTCACACTTTTACGCTTTAATAATTTCTCCCATATTTCAACTCTATAATTTAAAATTTGAAAAAATGATTCCTTCCTTAGATGTGGTCTCTCTTTCTCACGCTCCCTCTCTGGCCTGGAACCCTGATTCCCCGCCACCCGTGATCACCATGGTAGGCGCATAAAAGAACATCGAAAGTTGATAGAGCAGATCTCAAATTGGATCGTGAACATCACGGGGACATGCGACATGGTGGGGCAGTAAGTGTGCACACGTCTACACGAACTGACTGACAGGGGTCAGCCCCTGCAACTTCTAGGTCTCCAAATTGGGCACATGGCCTGAGCTTGCCCTTTACCCCTTGGAGGTACTGGCCTGGCCTGCCCTGCAGCCAGTGTATTGTCTGAACGTGTGTTTAGCATGACTGGAGGGGGTTATCGCAGGTTATATTTCCCAATGTTTTGGGGTGTAATCTAATTTTAAAAATAAAATTTAAAACCAAAAAGCAGAGTAGGCTACCTCCTCCTCTTTCACCGCCGCTTCCACCTACACTGCCACATCCACCGCCTCCTCAACCTCCTACTCCATATGGACCTCGTCCTCCTAGATCTAGATTATTATTTTTTTATTTTTACCGATTTTATGTTCTTTGAAGTAATTTCCCTACCACATTTGTTTGCAGAGCACTTGCCATGCTCTTAACCACATTTTGACAACATTTGCAGCTCTCTCACCCTTTCCATGACATTTTTACAGCCATTTTAGTGCTCAAAAGTTCGGGTCTCCATTGACTTTAATGGGGTTCGGGGTCAAGTTTGGGTCAAGTTCGGGTCCCGAACTCGAATTTTTTTCTCAAGTGCGGCTGAACCCGTAGAACCCGAACATCCAGGTGTCCGCTCAACTCTAGTCAGAACAATAACCCCCCAAAAAACGTCTGTCTGTTGAGCATCCGCCTTCACTCGGTCAGCATTTGGTCAGTAATCCATCAGTATTAGGGTTGAGTGAACCTGTAGAAGTTTGGGTTCGCCGGGTTCGGCCAAACTTCAGGTCAAAGTTCGGGTTCGGGACCCAAACTTTTTATATTTTTTATTTTTTATATTTTTTATTTAATTAAAGTAACAAGGTACATGCAAAAAGGTCCTAGGCATCTAGCAAGACGCTATAAGCAATAGAAGTATAATATATTCTGACATATTGTATAGCATTAGTAGGGATAATACAAAGGACGTATCTAAAGGGGTACGGTGAAATGCGTTCGCTATCTATTGTTGCAGGTTACAATTCACAGTTCCCTAAAAATTAAGCCAGGACACTATAAGGTTCACGAGCTGCAGAAAATATGTGCGTAATAAAGTATTATAGATGCACAATACATAGTGAGAGAATAGTTAGAGTGTCTATATTCCTGCCATAGTCGCCATTGTTTTAGGAACTTTTGGTGATTGCAGGCTTCCCATGAGGAAAGTACTTTGAAGCGATATAGTTGATCTATTTTCTGCTTCCATTGTTCTAAGGGGGGGAGGGATGTGGATAGCCAAAGTTTTGGCACTAGTAGACTGCTGTAAGCAGTTGTCTAAAGAGGATGGGAGGGGTATGTGGCTCGGCTTTATAATAGAGATTGAGTAGGGCTTTACAAGGTGACATCTGCACTGAAGTGTGGCAAATTTGGTTACTGATATGAAATATTTCATTCCACCATTTATTAATAAGAGGACAGTCCCACCATATATGGAGGAAAGTTCCTCTATTGCTGAGGCCTCTCCAGCACCTGTCCGAGGCTGTGGCAGAAAAGAGGCTTGTTTTATCTGGTGTTTTATACCACCTAGTCAAGAGTTTATACCCATTTTCCTGTATGCGGACACATCGAGACATTTTGTGGGGAGATAAAAGTATGTCTGGCAGTGTTGAGAGAGAGAATTCCTGACCCAGGTCATGTTCCTATTGTCGGATGAAGGCAGGTTTAACAAGTATGGAGGGTGTGTTTAATCTGTTATATAATTGTGAGATGAGCTTTTTTTGAGGGTTAGGGTCGGCAATAAGCGATTCATACCATACTAGTGGACGAAGGAGGTCACCACTAGATATTCTGTATGGTGGGAAAGGAATGAGTGGAGATAGGAAATAGGGGACAGGCATTGATGGTGTGGGATAAGCTTCTTTTGGATATCCTTGATGGGGAGTAGAGAACCTGTGGGCCCATAGAATGAGGAAATAGTGGTGGTCGATTCCCTCAACTCATGTGGGGTACAGTCTGTCACAGCAGGAAGAGCTGTTCTCAAAATATCTTTCAATGAATGGAGAGGCGATGAAAAAGGTATTGAGCAGGGAGTGAATTGGAACCAGTTCCACGCGTTTAGGGTGGCTCGTATGATCGGGTAAGGTGAGGAAGGGATGTTGGTTAGGTTAGCATTTCCCAGAAGGAGCGGGCATAAGGGTTTGTCCAGGAGTTCTTGTTCCATCGCTACCCATGGCTTAGGGTTGGAGGTTCTGAGCCATTCAACAACTCTGGATAGGAGCACTGCCCTACCATATAATTTGGGATCTGGGAGTGCTATCCCTCCTGTTTGTTTCGGGCGTGAGAGCAGTGAGTGTGAAAGTCTTGGTTTCTTTCCATTTCAAATAAACGAGCGGAATATTTTCCTGAGGGAGTTATAGTAAGATTTGGGTATGTGGATTGGCAGGACCTGTTGAAGGTATGTGAGACGGGGTAATATCAGTGACATAAGGAGTTTTTTGCGGCCGAACCATGAAAGAGTGGGAAAGTTTAGTTTGTCTATGCTAGATATAATCGATTGTAGTAAAGGGGAATAGTTAAGTGAGAAAAGTTTAGATATGTTGGGGCCTATCTTAATCCCTAGGTATGTTAAAAGGTGCTCTTTGGAGACAAATAAATAGTCTAGACATTGGTATGTACTGTGGACATGGGAATAAAAATGTAAAATCAGCTGTTTCAGCGTATAATGTGTGCCATACGTCAATAAGGTACAAAATCCACAAGCCCTCTCTTATGGAGCATAGGGCACTAAGTGGTAGGGCTGATGAGTCAAGTTGCGGATTTAAAGTAGCATTCAAATCGCCCCCTAAAATAATTAAGCCCTCAACTAAAGTTTCAATGATAGGGAAAACTTTGGAAAACCAGGCAGATTGTCCAGAGTTAGGGGCATAGAGGTTGACTGGCTCCTCTTCGAGGGGGAGTTAAAGCCTCTAACATTGTAAGATGCAATCGATAAGTCAGTCATAGTGTCTTAAGTGGTATGGATTACCTTGCTGAATTGTGTTGTCTCCCCAAGGAAAACGCAGCTTGTCCGGGCATATTCTGGACTATCTGGATGGGAGAGACGGATGCCAGAGGGGCTCTCAACACATCTTGGCTTGTTAGTGAGGATAAGACATGTACCTTAAGTGAAGTATAAACAAAATAACATAAAACAAAAACACAAACTTTTAAATAACTATGCCCATTGAAATGGGTAGCTATGATATTCAAAGTGAGGGTCTCAAGGGGGGAAATGGTAAATCAACCTATTTGTGATCCTCTTAGCACAGTGAGAAGCCTCAGGGTTGAGGCATTTTGACAGATGAATAAGAAGTCGGTGAAGGCGGAGGATAGTTCAGGTAGGGAAAAATGAGGGATGGGAGGGGGTTAGTCTTCAAGATCGGTAGTAAGATAACGACAACGTTAAGGTAGGATAAGGTGAATAGGGAAAGAAGGTTAGTCAAAGGGAAAGAGAGCAGTAAAGACTTACGGGGTACCAAGATGTGACAAGACCAATCTCGCCATATTGCATTGGAGTAGCCTGGTTGCCCGCCTGCTTCCTTTAGACTATGGCCCCATGTTAAAACGCTTGATTTTCCCCTGCAAAGACTATGTGAAAGAATTTGGCTCCATGGCAATTGAACTGTATGTATGTGATCTGGGCGCCATTCAGTAATAATGTGCGCTCAGATCCAAGCTATCTGGGGATATGTTAAATGTCTATGTTTACTGTAATGGTTGTGACATTGTATAATTGAATAGTGATTTCTGTCCTATTGTCCCCACATGTGTATTGGCGATTGTCCCTTTGTCCTGAGAGATAATTGAATTACTCCTCGGTTGTCTCCAGGGCAGAGAGAAGAAAACCAGGATGCATTGTGGGGATGTATTGTGGCTAATAAAGTTTTGCCTCTGCCCTTGGAGATAAATTGGATTATTTCCCAATTGTCTCCAGGACAGAAGACATTGTGTAAAACTGTGTATTTTCCTGCCCATTGTGTAAGGTAATTGTATTACAGGCAGAGGGGAGAATTTTGTATGGGAGTGCTTTACTGTATTGTACGTGTTTATTGGTTGTTTTTAAAAACCCTGTGGGTGGTACTAATGTGTAAGAATGTGTATAAGAATAATAAACACACAGCTCTGGTTGTCCACTGCTTTACCCTCAACACGGAGCTTGGTCTCGTTCTTGGGGGGATTCACTGTATGCTGTTAGATACTGATTGCTAGGAGTGTAAGCCGCTTGGGTGCGTTTCCCATTCGTCTGCTAGCAGCTATTCGCGAGGTTCCGTTCGGAGTTTGGAGCATTTCCTTGTATGCCGTAACACAAAGGATTCCAGTGAACCAGTTGCTAGATGGAGACAAATCTCTATGGGGTTAGCTGGGTGTTTCTCCACTTGAATATTTGCGTATTGGGGGTACGTGGGAGTTCAACTGGTGACACTTTCGGTAGGTCCGGTAGCTCCATGATGTCTTGGTACAGCTCCCAGTTTTCCACTTCCAGCAGAGGTATTTGTAGATGATTGTATGGCCCAGCAAAGTCGGCAAATGTTGAGATGGTGAGTCGGCGTCCCGCATGAAAGAAGGATAATCCAAATGGGAATGTCCATCTGTATGGGATCTTGTTGGACCTAAGCCAGTCGGTCAGGGGCTTTAGGAATCTGCGTTTCTTGAGCATTGAGGGTGCCAAATCTTGGTAGATCGAGACAGGGGCCTCCTCATAGGACAGGTATTCATGGTTTCTGGCAGCTTCCAGAACTGCCATTTTAACTTGGAAATTGAGGAACTTGCATATAACGTCCCTGGGGGGTTCAGATGTTTTGGGCTTTGGTCGTAGAGCTCTATGAGCGTGTTCAATGATTATATCCATCTGGTATTCAGGACCCAATAGGGAGTTGCATATTGTGAGTACTGCCGCGGGGATATCTGTTGCGAGAACCGTTTCGGGGATTCCCCTGAATCGCAGGTTGTTCCTGCATCCTCTATTTTCTTCATCTTCCAAGGCATTATGGAGTTTGCTGAGGTAAGTGCGTCATTTCTGTAGGGATGACACGGTAGCTGCTTGATGATCCAGGACTGCGGCCTGATGCGTTTCTAGAGCTACTACTCGGTCTCCTACTTGGTGCATATCATGGCGGAGGGCCGTGAGTTCACTAAGAACTGGCTCCCGAGCTTTGCTAAGCGTCTGCTTCAAAAAGCGGCAGGTGATTGGAAGTGCAGTCTTGTTATGGGGATCCTCTGGGTCGCTCTCTCCTTCGGAGAAGTCGGTGGAGCGCTCACTGACCTTGTGAGATGGGGTCGGTGCTATCTTGGTTTCGCGTGCCACCAGAGTAGTGCCCGCTTTTTTTGTAAATTTATCTATATCTCCGCTATTGTTTGGAGGTTTGCCAGTATTAGAGGTATCCCCGGACTTGGGGTGCCCGATCTTGACCATTTCGTCTGTCAGCGTATGTAGGCTGGGGCTTTATAGGATCTTGTGCGGAGAACTCCTGACTATACTGCCATCACAGTCCGGTACAGGTTCCGCCGCCCCCCGTTCGGGACCCGAACTTGACCCAACCTTCACCCCTAACCAGGACCCCATTTAAGTCAATGGGGACCCGAACTTCACTTTATTATTTTCCGTTATAACATGGTTATAACGGAAAATAATAGCATTCTTAAAACAGAATGCTAAATAAAATGTCTATTGAGGGGTTAAAAAAAAAAAAAAAAAAAACTCACCTTATCCACTTGATCGTGCAGCCGGTATATTCTTTTCTTCAGGACCTGCAAAAGGATCTGTGTTGAGCGCGGTGACGTCGCCTCGCTCACTACGTGGTGAGTGCAGTGACGTCACCTCAGGTCTTTTTGCAGGTCCTGAAGAAAAGAAGATACCAGCTGCTCGATAAAGTGGATGAGGTGAGGTTTTTTTTGTTTTTTTTAACCCCTCAATAGACATTTTATTTAGCATTCTGTTTTAAGAATGCTATTATTTTCCGTTAAAACCATGTTATAATGGAAAATAATAAAATCACCCAAACACCGAAACTGAACTTCAGTGCTCAGTCCCTTGCTGCGATGGGCAGTAGCAGGCGTACTGTCTAGGGGACGGCCGCTCCGCTTTTGCACCCTGCTTCCTCTTCTGCTGTGCTGGTGGCTCTGTGCGACCACCGCCTCTTCCTCCGAACTACACAGGTCACTCACAGGACCTTGATTCCATGTGGGGCAGAGGACCTCATCGTCCTCCACATCATCTTCCACCCAGTCTTCACCCCTGCCCTCCTTGTCGGTCTGCACACTTTCGAGACGTGCTGCGGTGGTCCTCCCATGTACTCTTCTTGAAACATAAGTGGTTCGGCATCAGTTCACTCAATCTCTTCCACTTCTGGGGCAGGGCTAGGTGGATGGACCTGGGAAACCCTGCTAGCAGAGTCATCAAAAAGCTGGAAGAGACTGCTGCATGACTTGGGGCTCAGACTGCTTGGCTGATTTGCAAGGGGGTGAGGTGAAAGACTGATGGACATCGGCTGCAGGTACCAACTCTGATCTTTCAGCAGGAGACTGGGTGGGAGACAATGTAAAGGAACTGGAGGCACTGTCAGCAACCCAGTCTACTATTGCCTGTACTTGTTCTGGCCTCACCATTCGTAGAGCTGCATTAGGCCCGACCAAATGCCGGTGAAGGCTCTGTCGCCTACTTGCACCTGAGGAAGGTGTTTCACTTGTGCGTGTAGCTGGCACAGATCGACCACGTCCTCTCCCTGCAACAGAAGCTCCACCAGCAGCACCATGACCGGGCCACGTCCCTTTTTTGACGCTCTCCTCATATTTCTCAAATTTAGAATCTTGCCCAAAATGGGTGTTTTTTAAAATAACAGAATAGAACAACAGTATCTAACGCATTTATCTCACACTGACAGATGCAGCAAAGGCTGCAAATTTAGTTTTTTGCCCAAAATAGGTGGTTTTTTTTTAAATAGCAGAATAGAACAGCAGTATCTAACGCGTGTATCTCACACTGACAGATGCAGACAAGGACGCAAATTTAGTATTTGGCAGAAAATGGGTGTTTTTTTAATAACAGAATAGAACAGCAGTATCTAACGCATGTATCTCACACTGACAGATGCAGCAAAGTCTGCAAATTAAGTTTTTTTGCCCAAAATAGGTGCTTTTTTAATAGCAGAATAGAACAGCAATATCTAACGCATGTATCTCATAATGACAGATGCTGCAAAGGCTGCAATATTAAGTACTTTGCCCAAAATGGGTGTTTTTTTTAAACCCAGAATATTATTGCTGTATTTCAAGCTTGTATCTCACACTAACAGATGCAGACAAGGCCGCAAATTTTGTTTTTTGCCCATATTGGGTGTTTTTTTAATAGCAGAATAGAACACCAGTATCTAACGCGTGTATCTCACAATGACAGATGCAGCATAGGCTGCAATATTAAGTACTTTGCCTAAAATGGGTGTTTTTTATAGCAGAATATGACAACAGTATATAACGCTTGAATTTCACACTAACAGATGCAGCAAGGGCTGTAAAATTTAGTATTTGCTCAAAAAGGGTGTTTTTTTTTAATAACAGAATATAACAGCAGTATATAACGCTTGTATTTCACAGTGAAAGATGCAACAAGGACTGAAAAATTTAGTATCTTGCCCAAAAATTTTGTTTTTTAAAACCTAGAAAATTATTGCTGTAATTCTAGCTTAAATTGCACACTGACTAATGCGGCATAGGCCCCAGATGGAGGGTATTGCCAAAAATTTGTGTTTTTTAAAACCCAGAAAATTATTCAAGTATTTCAAGCTTGTTTTCAACAATGACAGATGCAGCAAACGCCGCAAAATTAGGATTTTGCCCTAAATGGGTGTTTTTTTAATAACAGAATATGACAGCAGTATATAATGCTTGAATTTCACACTGACAGATGCAGAAAGGGCTGTAAAATTGAGTATTTTGCCCAAAAAGGGTGTTTTTTAAAACCCAGAAAATTATTGCTGTATTTCTAGTTTAAATTGCACACTGACTAATGCAGCATAGGCCCCAGATGGAGAGTATTGCCAAAAATGGGTGTTTTTTAAAACCCAGAAAGTTATTGAAGTATTTCAAGCTTGTTATTAACAATGACAGATGCAGCAAATGCCGCACAATTAGGATTTTGCCCTGAATGGGTGTTTTTTTTAATAACAGAATATGACAGCAGTATATAACGCTTGAATTTAACACTGACAGAAGCAGCAAGGGCTGTAAAATTGAGCATTTCGCCCGAAAAGGGTGTTTTTTAACCACCTCAGCCCCCTTAGCTTAAACACCCTTAATGACCAGGCCACTTTTTACACTTCTGACCTACACTACTTTCACCGTTTATTGCTCGGTCATGCAACTTACCACCCAAATGAATTTTACCTCCTTTTCTTCTCACTAATAGAGCTTTCATTTGGTGGTATTTCATTGCTGCTGACATTTTTACTTTTTTTGTTATTAATCGAAATTTAACGATTTTTTTGCAAAAAAATGAAATTTTTCACTTTCAGTTGTAAAATTTTGCAAAAAAAACGACATCCATATATAAATTTTTCTCTAAATTTATTGTTCTACATGTCTTTGATAAAAAAAAAAATGTTTGGGTAAAAAAAAAAAAATGGTTTGGGTAAAAGTTATAGCGTTTACAAACTATGGTACAAAAATGTGAATTTCCGCTTTTTGAAGCAGCTCTGACTTTCTGAGCACCTGTCATGTTTCCTGAGGTTCTACAATGGCCAGACAGTACAAACACCCCACAAATGACCCCATTTCGGAAAGTAGACACCCTAAGGTATTCGCTGATGGGCATAGTGAGTTCATGGAACTTTTTATTTTTTGTCACAAGTCAGCGGAAAATGATGATTTTTTTTTCTTACAAAGTCTCATATTCCACTAACTTGTGACAAAAAATAAAAACTTTTATGAACTCACTATGCCCATCAGCGAATACATTGGGGTGTCTTCTTTCCAAAATGGGGTCACTTGTGGGGTAGTTATACTGCCCTGGCATTCTAGGCGCCGAAATGTGTGGTAAGGAGTTTGAAATCAAAATGTGTAAAAAATGGCCGGTGAAATCCGAAAGGTGCTCTTTGGAATGTGGGCCCCTTTGCCTACCTAGGCTGCAAAAAAGTGTCAAAGATGTGGTATCTCTGTACTCAGGAGAAGTTGGGGAATGTGTTTTGGGGTTGGGGTGTAATTTTACATATACCCATGCTGGGTGAGAGAAATATCTTGGTCAAATGCCAACTTTGTATAAAAAAAATGGGAAAAGTTGTCTTTTGCCAAGATATTTCTCTCACCCAGCATGGGTATATGTAAAATGACACCCCAAAACACATTGCCCAACTTCTCCTGAGTACGGAGATACCACATGTGTGACACTTTTTTGCAACCTAGGTGGGCAAAGGGGCCCACATTCCATAGAGCACCTTTCGGATTTCACCAGCCATTTTTTACAGATTTTGATTTCAAACCACTTCTCACGCATTCGGCCCCTAAAATGCCATGGCAGTATAACTACCCCACAAGTGACCCCATTTTGGAAAGAAGACACCACAAGGTATTTTGTGATGGGCATAGTGAGTTCATGGAAGTTTTTATTTTTTGTCACAAGTTAGTGAAATATGAGACTTTGTAAGAAAAAAATAAAAAAAATAAAAATCATCATTTTCCGCTAACTTGTGACAAAAAATATAAAATTCTAGGAACTCGCCATGCCCCTCACGGAATACCTTGGGGTGTCTTCTTTCCAAAATGGGGTCACTTGTGGGGTAGTTATACTGCCCTGGCATTTTCCAGGGGCCCTAATGTGTGGTAAGTAGGTAAATGACCTGTGAAATCCTAAAGGTGCTCTTTGGAATGTGGGGCCCTTTGCCCACCTAGGCTGCAAAAAAGTGTCACACATGTGGTATCGCCGTATTCAGGAGAAGTTGGGCAATGTGTTTTGGGGTGTCTTTTTACATATACTCATGCTGGGTGAGAGAAATATCTCGGCAAAAGACAACTTTTCCCATTTTTTATACAAAGTTGGCATTTGACCAAGATATTTATCTCACCCAGCATGGGTATATGTAAAATGACACCCCAAAACACATTGCCCAACTTCTCCTAAGTACGGCGATACCAGATGTGTGACTCTTTTTTGCAGCCTAGATGCGCAAAGGGGCCCACATTCATTTTATGAGGGCATTTTTAGACATTTGGATCCCAGACTTCTTCTCACGCTTTAGGGCCCCTAGAATGCCAGGGCAGTATAAATACCCCACATGTGACCCCATTTTGGAAAGAAGACACCCCAAGGTATTCAATGAGGGGCATGGCGAGTTCATAGAAAAAAAAAAATTTGGCACAAGTTAGCGGAAATTGATTTTTTTTTCTCACAAAGTCTCCCTTTCCGCTAACTTGGGACAAAAATTTCAATCTTTCATGGACTCAATATGCCCCTCACGGAATACCTTGGGGTGTCTTCTTTCCGAAATGGGGTCACATGTGGGGTATTTATACTGCCCTGGCATTCTAGGGGCCCTAAAGCGTGAGAAGAAGTCTGGAATATAAATGTCAAAAAATTTTTACGCATTTGGATTCCGTGAGGGGTATGGTGAGTTCATGTGAGATTTTATCTTTTGACACAAGTTAGTGGAATATGAGACTTTGTAGAAAAAATAATAATAATTTCCGCTAACTTGGGCCAAAAAAATGTCTGAATGGAGCCTTACAGGGGGGTGATCAATGACAGGGGGGTGATCAATGACAGGGGGGTGATCAATGACAGGGAGGTGATCAGGGAGTCTATATGGGGTGATCACCCCCCTGTCATTGATCACCCCCCTATAAGGCTCCATTCAGATGTCCGTATGTGTTTTGCGGATCCGATCCATGTATCAATGGATCCGTAAAAATTATACGGACATCTGAATGCAGCTTTACAGGGGGGTGATCAATGACAGGGGGGTGATCAATGACAGGGGGGGTGATCAATGACAGGGGGGTGATCAGGGAGTCTATATGGGGTGATCACCCCCCTGTCATTGATCACCCCCCTATAAGGCTCCATTCAGATGTCCGTATGTGTTTTGCGGATCCGATCCATGTATCAGTGGATCCGTAAAAATCATATGGACATCTGAATGCACCCTGACAGGGGGGTGATCAATGACAGGGGGGTGATCAATGACAGGGGGGTGATCAGGGAGTCTATATGGGGTGATCACCCCCCTGTAAGGCTCCATTCAGATGTCCGTATGTGTTTTGCGGATCCGATCCATGTATCAGTGGATCCGTAAAAATCATACGGACATCTGAATGCAGCCTTACAGGGGTGTGATCAATGACAGGGGGGTGATCAATGACAGGGGGTGATCAGGGAGTCTTTATGGGGTGATCACCCCCCTGTAAGGCTCCATTCAGATGTCCGTATGTGTTTTGCGGATCCGATCCATGTATCAGTGGATCCGTAAAAATCATACGGACATCTGAATGCAGCCTTACAGGGGGGTGATCAATGACAGGGGGGTGATCAATGACAGGGGGGTGATCAGGGAGTCTATATGGGGTGATCACCCCCCTGTAAGGCTCCATTCAGATGTCCGTATGTGTTTTGCGGATCTGATCCATGTATCAGTGGATTCGTAAAAATCATACGGACATCTGAATGCAGCCTTACAGGGGGGTGATCAATGACAAGGGGGGTGATCAATGACAGGGGGGTGATCAGGGAGTCTATATGGGGTGATCACCCCCCCTGTAAGGCTCCATTCAGACGTCCGTATGCGTTTTGCGGATCGATCTATCTATCAGTGGATCCGTAAAAATCATACGGACATCTGAATAGAGCCTTACAGGGGGGTGATCAATGACAGGGGGGTGATCAGGGAGTCTATATGGGGTGATCAGGGGTTCATAAGGGGTTAATAAGTGACAGGGGGGGTGTAGTGTAGTGTAGTGGTGTTTGGTGCTACTTTACTGAGCTACCTGTGTCCTCTGGTGGTCAATCAAAACAATAGGGACCATCAGAGGACCAGGTAGCAGGTATATTAGACTCTGTTATCAAAACAGCGTCTAATATACCTGTTAGGGGTTAAAAAAAATCACATCTCCAGCCTGCCAGCGAACGATCGCCGCTGGCAGGCTGGAGATCCACTCGCTTACCTTCCGATCCTGTGAACGCGCGCGCCATGTGTGCGCGCGTTCACAGGAAATCTCGCGTCTCGCGAGATGACGCGTATATGCGTGACTGTGCGCAGCGCTGCCACCTCCGGAACGCGATCCTGCGTTAGGCGGTCCGGAGGTGGTTAAAACCCAGAAAATTATTGCTGTATTTCTAGATTAAATTGCACACAGACTAATGCTGCAAAGGCCATAGATGTAGGGTCTTGCCAAAAATAGGTGATTTTTTTAAACCCCAAATATAATTGCAATATTTCAAGCTTCTATTTGACTTTCACAAATGCACATATGCTGTGCTGATGCACAGAACTTGCATAAAATGACCGCCGCAGCTCACCTAACTAACAGGCGGATAAAAGTTTTTTTTCTGGGTCACTGGGCTCAGGGAAGGGTACAATGATTGTGCACTGCACCCACAAAACAAAATCTAGGTAGATTGCTGAGTTAACAAGCACTTCTGATTAAAGATTCTGTCCTATTCTCTCCCTCACAGCA
Organism: Bufo bufo; assembly: GCF_905171765.1. NCBI lineage: Eukaryota > Metazoa > Chordata > Amphibia > Anura > Bufonidae > Bufo > Bufo bufo. The sequence goes on along the minus strand of NC_053390.1, from coordinate 746,663,803 downwards.
GCAGCATCCTATCCCTACACTAATCAGAGCAGAGTGACGTGCACCGCTACGTGACTCCAGCTTATATAGAGGCTGGGTAACATGCTGCATTGGCCAATCACAGCCATGCCATTAGTAGGCATGGCTGTGATGGCTTCTAAGGGCACACGAGTTAAACGCTTGTTGATTGGCTGCTATGCAGCCTTTCAAAAAGCGCCATTAACTCGCCGAACCCGAACTTTTACTGAAATGTTCGAGTTACAGTTTGGGTTCGCTCAACCCTAATGGCAACACAAAAAACAAGATTTTATTCTTTCCAAAAAGGCTTTATTGTGTAAAACTTTACAAAAATAAAAATGATAGACATATTAGGTATTGCCATGTCCGTAACAACCGGTTCTATAAAAATATCACATTATATGCCGCCTCAGGTGAATGCTGTAGAAAAAAAAAAAAAAAAACTTTGCCATCTTTTTCACCTTGTCTCACAAAAAGTGTAATACCAAGCAAAACAACACAATTCCACATAAGACAATCCCTTAAAAAATAAAAAGCAATGGCACCCCTAAAATAATCCATCAAAATCTGCGCTGCAAAAGCCATATGGCACTCCTTCCGTTCTGAATCATATCATGCGCCCCCACAGCAGTTTGGGGACATATATGGGGTGTTGCAGTATTCAGGAGTAAATTGGTAACAAATTATGGGTTGCTGTTACTCCTGTTACCCCTTGTGAAAATGAAAAATTTTAACAAATAAAACTTTTCATTTTCAAAGCCAAGTGTTTCCAAATGCCGTTAAACAGTTAGGGAGTGTGCTTAGTGCCCCCCTTAACCACCTCAGCCCCTATGGCTTAAACACCCTGAAAGACCAGGCCACTTTTTACACTTGTGACCTACACTACTTTCACCGTTTATTGCTCGGTCATGCAACTTACCACCCGAATGAATTTTACCTCCTTTTCTTCTCACTAATAGAGCTTTCATTTGGTGGTATTTCATTGCTGCTGACATTTTAACATTTTTTGTTATTAATCAAAATTTACCAATTTTTTTGCAAAAAAATGACATTTTTCACTTTCAGTTGTAAAATTTTGGAAAAAAAACGAGATCCATATATAAATTTTGCTCTAAATTTATTGTTCTACATGTCTTTGATAAAAAAAAAAATGTTTGGGTAAAAAAAAAAAATGGTTTGGGTAAAAGTTATAGCGTTTACAAACTATGGTACAAAAATGTGAATTTCCGCTTTTTGAAGCAGCTGTGACTTTCTGAGCACCTGTCATGTTTCCTGAGGTTCTACAATGCCCAGACCGTTCAAACACCCCACAAATGACCATATTTCGGAAAGTAGACACCCTAAGGTATTCACTGATGGGCATAGTGAGTTCATAGAACTTTTTATTTTTTGTCACAAGTTAGTGGAAAATGATGATTTTTTTATTTATTTTTTCTTACAAAGTCTCATATTCCACTAACTTGTGACAAAAAATAAAAACTTCCATGAACTCACTATGCCCATCAGCGAATACCTTGGGGTGTCTTCTTTCCAAAATGGGGTCACTTGTGGGGTAGTTATACTGCCCTGGCATTCTAGGGGCCCAAATGTGTGGTAAGGAGTTTGAAATCAAATTATGTAAAAAATGGCTGGTGAAATCCGAAAGGTGCTCTTTGGAATGTGGGCCCCTTTGCCCACCTAGGCTGCAAAAAAAGTGTCACACATGTGGTATCTCCGTATTCAGGAGAAGTTGGGGAATGTGTTTTGGGGTGTCATTTTACATATACCCATGCTGGGTGAAATAAATATCTTGGTCAAATTCCAACTTTGTATAAAAAAATGGGAAAAGTTGTCTTTTGCCAAGATATATTTCTCACCCAGCATGGGTATATGTAAAATGACACCCCAAAACACATTCCCCAACTTCTCCTGAATACGGAGATACCACATGTGTGACACTTTTTTGCAGCCTAGGTGGGCAAAGGGGCCCACATTCCAAAGAGCACCTTTCGGATTTCACCAGCCATTTTTTACATAATTTGATTTCAAACTCCTTACCACACATTTGGGCCCCTAGAATGCCAGGGCAGTATAACTACCCCACAAGTGACCCCATTTTGGAAAGAAGACACCCCAAGGTATTCGCTGATTGGCATAGTGAGTTCATGGAAGTTTTTATTTTTTGTCACAAGTTAGTGGAATATGAGACTTTGTAAGAAAAAAATAATTAAAATAAAAATCATAATATTCCACTAACTTGTGACAAAAAATAAAAAATTCTAGGAACTCGCCATGCCCCTCACGGAATACCTTGGGGTGTCTTCTTTCCAAAATGGGGTCACTTGTGGGGTAGTTATACTGCCCTGGCATTCTAGGGGCCGAAATGTGTGGTAAGGAGTTTGAAATCAAAATGTGTAAAAAATGGCTGGTGAAATCCGAAAGGTGCTCTTTGGAATGTGGGCCCCTTTGCCCACCTAGGCTGCAAAAAAGTGTCACACATGTGGTATCTCCGTATTCAGGAGAAGTTGGGGAATGTGTTTTGGGGTGTCATTTTACATATACCCATGCTGGGTGAGATAAATATCTTGGTCAAATGCCAACTTTGTATAAAAAAATGGGAAAAGTTGTCTTTTGCCAAGATATTTCTCTCACCCAGCATGGGTACATGTAAAATGACACCTTAAAACACATTCCCCAACTTCTCCTGAATACGGAGATACCACATGTGTGACACTTTTTTATACAAAGTTGGCATTTGACCAAGATATTTATCTCACCCAGCATGGGTATATGTAAAATGACACCCCAAAACACATTCCCCAACTTCTCCTGAATACGGAGATACCACATGTGTGACACTTTTTTGCAGCCTAGGTGGGCAAAGGGGCCTACATTCCAAAGAGCACCTTTCGGATTTCAC